>NC_081439.1:33059928-33205047 GCF_949786415.1 Peromyscus eremicus | reverse complement strand
CAAACTGTATCATTTTGCCTGTGATCCCCAGATGCTCATAGCTGTCTCATAAAGCAAAATGCATTTAGTCTAAAGTCCCCTTAACAGTTTCAACTCTGTTCTAAAGTTCCATGTTTCAGGAGTTGGAGAGGTGGCTCAGCAGTAAAAAGTGATTACTGCTACAAGGGACTGGAGTTTGATTCCCTGAACCCACTCTAGATATCTCACAATAGAAGATCTGATGCCTCTGGTCTCTGCTGGCACCTGTAGTCATGTACACACGCACACACACACACACACACACACACACACACACACACACACACACACACACACAGAGAGAGAGAGAGAGAGAGAGAGAGAGAGAGAGAGCGCGAGCTGGCACCAGCAGTCATGTCCCCCCCCCCACATACACACACACAGTTTTAGGAGGATCCGATGCCTCTGGTACACACATGGACACACACACATAAAATTAAATACTTCTTTAAAAATTTAAAGTTTCTATTGAAACTCAAGGCAAACATTAGCTGTGAGCTTCTGTAAAATCAAAAAAAAAAAACACTTCTATTATAAATGGTACATGCTAAGCATTCCCATTTCAGATTTCAAAAGAGAAGAACAAGGTTATAAGACTGAAACTCAGCAGAGCAGCCATTAAATTCTGTAGCTCCATGTCTAGTGTCTGAGGCATGGTGGCATCATTGTGCATATTATATCTGTATATAATGCATTTTGATCATTTTCACCTGTTTTCCTGCTCTTACGTCTTGAACCCCTTTTCAACAAGGCCCCTTCCTTTGTGATCCAGGGTTTAATCAGAGTTGTTTACATGAGCATAGATGGGGGGTTATTTACTGGAGTGTAGGCAACATACTAGTGGCTATACCTCTGAAAAAAATGGTTCCTCCCATGCCCAGTGGCTAGTAACTGCTAGTAGCTCCTCCTTATCAATGATTGACAATGTTGACAGCCAATCTTGTACAGGTAACCACAGCTGCTGTGAGTTCCCAAATGCAACGGCTATGACATGTCTGGCATTTCACAGCATTCCTCTCTACCCTCTGGCTCTTACATTCTTTTGCCCTTTCTTCTACTGTGTTCCGTGGGTTGGGTGCTGATACAGATGTCCTATATAGGGCTGGAGTTCATTAATTTTTGTTGTTGTTTGGCTTCTTTTTTTCTTTCTGTGTCTCCCTGGTTGTCCTGGAACTCACTTTGTAGACCAGGCTGGTCCCAAACTCACAGAGATCCGCCTGCCTCTGCCTCCTGAGTGCTGGGATTAAAGGTGTATGCCATTTCACCTGTTTTTATCTCATTATTTTTGAATTGAGGCTCATTCAAATTGTAGGACACATACCAACACCACTGGGCTTTCATTTTTATGTCACATAATGGCCTCTTTAACTTTTGTCTTGGGCTTAGGCTGGTTAATGGATTCTCTTACTAGGCTAGTAGCCTCTAAAGGATTCTAGTAGCTTTTTCAGAATCCTTTTTGTTTCCTTGAACATAAGTTTTCTAACTCCCTTTTCCCTTTGGGTTCTGATGTAATTATGTAAATATCTGAATAAAATCTCAGACCATTTATTTTTTTTATTTTTTATAAAATGTAATTGTAGCAGGCTATTTTTTTTAATTTATGAGGCTGAGTTCTGTACTTGAACTGAATGTCTTGTGTGTGTCCTATAGACTTTTTGAAGATGTGAACAGGAAGTAATAATTAAAATGGGAAAAATAGAGCATGCCAGTGAGAAAGTTTTAGGATGTTGGACATCTCCTTAAGTGTTTCTCTACTGTTTTAGATAGGCACTGTGCATATATATTACAGTTGTATAGCTTGGTCCTTTTGTGGGACCCCAAACAACAGGAACAGAGGCTGTCTCCAACTCTTTTACTGGCGTTTGGGACCCTACTCCTCATGCTGAGTCACTTTGTCCAGCCTTAACACATGGGAAGGTGCTTAGTCTCACAGCAACTTGATATGCCATGTTTTGTTGATACTCAGGGGATATTAGAGCTTCCCTTTCTTAAACAAAAATGGAGGAGGAGTGGATTGGGGGTGGGAACAGAGGGTATGTTGGGGGGGGAGGGACTGGAAGGAGAGGAGGGAGGGGAAACTGAGGCTGGGGTGCTAAATAAATAAATAAATAAATAAATAAATAAATAAATAAATTTATTAAAAAATAAACTATAATAGGCAAAAAAGAGAAAGTTTTAGGATCAAGACAGGAGCATCATACATAGAAGTAACCATTCCTTGGATGTTTATGAAAATAGTGGTAACATAGTAAGCGTTGAAGAGCTAGTAGGACTTCTTATGGCTGATTAAAACACCACAGATTTGGTCAGAGACTACTGGAATGTGTTGGGTTTTTTCCCCTGAACAGGATGTTTAATGGTATCCATTTGAGTAGATCCTAATAACTGACATACTCAGTCCTTGTGTCTATTTAGTCCAGTTTAATATTACCAAATTCTTCCACCATTTAGTTACAGTTTCCCTGTCCAGGGTCTCCTCACTCTGCAGGATATGCACTGCTTAGTCTTACCTCCTGATCCCCTATGGCCTCTCTGATCAGGCTTGCAGTTATAGGGCCCTTTCAGAGGGCTTCTATTTTCCTTTGGGTCCTGGTTGACCTTGAAAGGCATGGGTCAAAATACTAGCTATCTTCTTAGCTTTGTTTTTTCTCTTTGGATTTTCTCTTAAAGCTTTGGCTGTTGAACACCCTGGAAAGTTTTTTATATATATGAATATATATGAATAGGCAAGACCACAGTCACACAAGACTATAATCACACAAGGTAGCCTGAAACCCACCAGGCTATCCCCAGACTCACGGGCACTGTTCTGCCTCAGCTTCCCAAGTTGCTAGGATTACAGGCATGTGCTACCACACCTGACCAGTTTTTTCCATCTTAAAGAGGTAGTAGTAGGTTCTAAGTTTGACATTGGTATAACATTTGGATAACACCTAGACCTAGAGTACTTTTTAGTTCTTAGGGGTGTGACATTTTTAACCATCTTCCCACATACAGTTTTTACTATACTGTGTAGTAACCTAAAATAATAATAATAATAATAATAATAATAATAATAATAATAATAATAATATATTCTGTCAGAATTGTGGTCGGTCTTCTCAGTAAATGCATTCCTTACAACTTTATTTTTCTTTTCTTTGTTCTTTAGCTGCACAAAAATGATGAATTTTTGCCTGTTTTGGATGCAACCTTTGTAATGGTGGCTCGAGATTCGGAAAATAAAGGGTAATTGCTGCTTTTCCATAATTCCCTAATTTGAAAATTTTCAAAAATACACAAGACTGCAGAGAAAACTGATGAATTCCCATATGCCCATGACTTGAATTTAACAGATTTATTTGTAATGTGTTAGCCAAATTCATATTTTTTCTCTAAAGAAGATGTATAATATTTTAAACATAAATCTCATACACAATGACATTTTACTTCACAATGATATGTAGGCATCTTTTTAAGAATGTAGATATTTTATTTTATTTATTAACTATATACACCATTTCCTAATTAAACTCATCTTCCATACTCCCGGCTGTGGTAGTCACCATTTTAGTTTCAGGTTGACTTGTTTTTAGCTTCTGCAAATGAGAGAGAACAAGTGGTACTTGCTTTACTGTGTTCGGCTCATTTCACTTAACATAATGCGCTCTAGTTCAGTACATTTTTCTGCAACTTTATTCCTAACAGCTAAATTATTTATTTATATATATATATATATATATATATATATATATATATATATATTTCATTTTATTTTTCCATTCATTAGTTCATTATTGTTGTTTGTTTTTACTCTTTTCTTAGGGGGCCCGCCACCCAGCTCCCAAACAAATCATACAAGGAGGCTTGTTATTACTTATAAATGCCCAGCCTTAGCTTGGCTTAGTTTCTATCCAGCTTTCCTTAAATTAAATTATCCTGACTACCTTTTGCCTCTGGGGTTTTCCTGTCCTCTAACTTCTGTACATCTTAACTCTTACTCCGTGGCTCACGGTGTACCTGGGTGGCTGGCCCCTGGAGTTTTCTTCCTTCTCTGGCTCCTCTATTTTAGCTCTCTCCTCTCAGTTTTCTCCTTTCTCTCCTCCTCCTAGATTTCTCCCTCTATATATTCTCTCTGCCTGACAGCCCTGCCTATCCTTTCTCCTGCCTTGCTATTGGCCGTTCAGTTCTTTATTAGACCATCAGGTGTTTTACACAGGCCCAGTAACACAGGTTCACAGAGTTAAACAAATGTAACATAAACAAAAGTAGCACACCTTAAAATATTCTACTACAGTTGATGGATACCTAAGCTGACTCAATTATCCTAGTGATTGTTAATAGTGCTACAATGCACTAATAGGGGTGTACAGGTATCTCTGGTATGCTAATTTAATTTCCTTTGAATATATATATAAAAGAGATAAATGGGCCGTATGATACATCTATTTCTAAAAAAAGAGTTCTCTATGATGGCTTTACTAATTTACATTCCCTCCAAGACCATCTACATTCCTTTTCCTCCATATCATTGCTAGCATTAATTTTTAAAAACATAGCCACTGGGGTGAATTGGTGTCTCATTTAACTTGCTCATTCTCTCTCTGATAGCTAAAGATATTAAATACTTTTTTACTTATTTGTTAACCACTACTTGGGGGGACTATTCATATCATTTGCCCATTTTAAAATTAGTTTATTAAATTCTTTTGAGTAACGTGTACTCTGGATATCAACTCCTTCTAAAACATATGCTTGTAAAGATTTTCTCCCATTCTATAGGTCCTCTCTGTATTCTGTTGAGTGTATCCTTTGTTCAGTAGAATTTTTATTTTGATGTAATCCCATTTGCTTATTTTTCCTTTTGTTTTCTGTCTAAAAGATATTTTCCCAAAAGTCCTTACCCATTTCAGTGTCCCTAAGTGTTTCCTGTCTTTTCTTTTTTTTCTTTCCCTCCTCTCCTCCAATTCCCTCCACCCTCCATACCCGCTCTGTTCCCACCTCCAATCCACTCCTCCATTTCTGTTTAGGAAAGTACAGGTTTTCCATGAGTATCAACAAAACGTGACATACCAAGTTTCAGTAAGACTAAGCACCTCCCTTTGTAGTAAGGTTGGGCAAGGCAACCCAGTATAAGGAGTAAGGTCCCAAAGGCCTGTAAAAGAGTTAGGAGTCCCACAAGAGGACCAAGCTACACATGTGTAACATATACGCAGAGTGCCTAGGTCAGTCCCATGCAGTGTCCCTGGTTATTGGTTCAGTTTCTGTGAACCCTTAGGAGCCCAGGTTAGTTGTTTCTGTGGGTTTTCTTGTGGTATCCTTGACCCCTCTGGCTCCTACACTCCTTTCTCTTCCTCTTCCGAAGTATTCCCCTGAGCTCGGCCTAATGTTTGGCCATGGTTCTCTGCATCTGTTTCCATCAGTTGCTGGATGAAGGCTCTCTGATTGGGCTAAGCAGAATATCATTAGGCATCACTACATTGACATTTTTTTTTGTAATGGTTTCAGATCTTAGATTTAAGTGCTTAGTTCATTCTTTTGTTTTGTTTTGTTTTCAAGGCAGGGTTTCTCTGTGTAGCTCTGGCTGTCCTGGAACTCACTCTGTAGACCAGGCTGGCCTCCAACTCAAGAGATCTGTCTGCCTCTGCCTCCCAAATGCTGGGATTAAAGGCATGTGTCCCCACCACAGGCTAGTTCATTTTTTTTAAGTGCTGAGAGATACGTCTAGTTTTTTTCTTCTATGTGTGCATACCCAGTTTTCCTAGCACTATTTGTTGAGAAGACTTTCCTTTGTACTACATACTGTAGTTATGTTATTATATACTAATCTATTATCTTCCACTGATCTGTACGTGTTTAATTCCAGCAACATCCTATTTTGCTTTTTAAAGTCTCTGTATATGTATTTTGAGACAGGGTCTAGTATAGCCCAAGCTATCCTTGCACTGTGTGTAGCTGAGAATTATAGGCAGATTTTTCTTTTGGGGCCATGCAGGGCGTTTACCCACCAACCCCACAGTTCCCCAGAATTTTCTTGAGTGAGAGTAGCAGGAAATATTAGATAGAAGGATTTAGATTGTGAAGATAAACAGATAGAAAATGCAGGATAGCCTCAAGAGGGCCTAGAACCTATTCCAACGATCCCTGACTGTCTCTGCCCTAGGGTATTTATAGAAACGCAAAGGGGCAGAGCAAAAGACTTCCCCCCAGCACAGCCAAGTGCAGACCATCTCAGACACCTGCCCTCAGGCCCATGGTTCAATCATCCTCTCTATGCAGACATGCTGGGTAAAGCCACTAAACACCTGAAAATGGGCTCCCACAGGGCCGCCAGCTCAAAAAAATTACATAGAGACTTATTATTAATTATGAAATTTCAACCTTAGCTTAGGCTTGTTTCTAACTAGCTCTTATAACTTAAATTAACCCATATTTTTTAATCTATGTGCTGCCACACGATCATTACCTCATCTCCATTATGCCCATCCTAGTTATTCTGTGTCTGGCTCATGACTCCACCTTTCTTCCTCCCAGAGCTCTCTCTGTCCAGAAGTCCCGCCTATACCTCCTGCCTAGCTATTGACCATTTAGCTTTTTATTAAACCAGTCACAGCAACACATCTTCACACAGTGTAAAGGAATATTCCACAACAGAGAATGACCTTTAACTCCATCTTAAGCCTGGGTATTATAGGTATGCACCAACAGAGGCAGACTTGGTTTTTGGTTTGGAGGCAAAGTCTAGCAATTATCCTGTGCTTACATTGGATGCCCTATATAGGCTAGGTTGTTCTCATACTTGCAATCTTCTTGTCATAGCCTTGCCAGTGCTGGGATTATAGGTATGTGTTATCATGTCAGTCCTGTAATATATCTTGAATTCAAGTATTGTGATACCAAAACTGACTCTTATTTATTTATTTGTATTTTAAGAAAATTTTTTATTCATTTTATATACCAACCACAAATGCCCCTCTCATACCTCCTCTTGCTCTCTCCCCAGCCCATCCCCCATCCCCTCCTCCAAAAGGGTAAGTCTTCCCATGGGGAGTCAGCAAAGCCTGGTACATCAGTTGAGGCAGGACCAAGCCCCTCTCCCCTGCATCAAGGCTGAGCAAGGCATCCCACCATAGGTAATGGGCTCCAAGATCCAGTTCATACACTAGGGATAGATCCTGATCCCACTACCAGGGGCCCCTCAAACAGACCCAGCTGCATTACTGTCGCCTGTATGCAGAAGGCCTAGTCCAGTCCCATGCAGGTTCCACAGCAGTTGTTGGTCTAAAGTTCATAAATTCCCACTAGCTTGGTTCAGTTGTCTCTGTAGATTTCCCCGGTCCTGCAGCTGCTCAGACCCAAGTAAACACACAGAGGCATATATTATTTACAAACTGTATAGTCTATGGCAGGCCTTTTGCTAACTAGCTCTTATATCTTAAATTAACCCATAACTATTAATCTATGTTTTGCCATGCGTTTTCCTTGGCTTTACTGGTCTACTGGTATGTTGTTCCTTGGGTGGCAGGCTAGCGTCTCTCCCCTGTCCTGTCCCTTCCTGTCTATGTGCTTGGATTTCCACATGCCTCTAAGCTGCTTTGCCATAGTCCAATGTAGCTTTATTTATCAACCAATCAGAGCAATACATATTCACAGCATACAGAAAGATATCCCACAGCAATGATCTTGAGCCTCCTTGCTCTTCTCTCTTCTTCTCTCTCTTCAACTGGATTCCTGGAGCTCGCCTGGTGCTTAGCTGTGGATCTCTGCATCTGCTCCATCAGTTACTGGATGAAAGCTCTATGATGACAGTTAGGGTATTCCCCAGTCTGATTACTGGAGCAGGCCAGTTCAGGCACCCTCTGCACTAATGCTAGTACTGACTATTTTCTTAGATAACTTTTATCACCATGCTAGGGACTTACCTTTATGGTAGCATGTTTGATTAACATGTGTGAGGCCCTGAGTTTGATTCACAGCCGAAAAAATAAACTCATAAAAATTCAAAACTATATTACCATTGTCACACCTGACAAATATAAATAATCTTTAATATATAATAGTATTCATTCATAGTTTCTTTTTAATCTCTTTTAAAAGGTTTGTTCAAATTAGGATCCAAATTCAGTATACATGTTATGCTTGATTTTTTTGTCTCATAAATCTGTTTTTTAAAATAGGTTTATTGAGATGTAACTCATGTCATATGATTCATGCCCTGAATATGTACAATTTGGATTATAATTAGTAATAGAAAGAAATTATTTTATTTGTTTTATATATACATACGCATATATTTTTCAGAATAAAGGGTTGGTCCATTTGCTAATGACATATTTCCATTTCTTTTTTCTCTTTAAAAAAGGTGTCTGACTTCCATCAATGTATATTTCAACCAACTGTAGTCCTTGCTCTTCTTGATGTTCAAGTTGTGTCATCTTCTGCTGGGGGAGATGGGACACATTTGTCCTTTCAGCCTACCCCCATTAGTTTTTTGTTTTAAATTTTTGATAATTTTTATTTACAACAATAATATTTCATTGCACTATTTTCCTAGTTAATCATGAAAGTGGATTTAAGGAAATAATAAAAAGAAAATAATTTCTTTCTATTACTAATCATAATCCAACCACCAGGATTTAAACAAAAATTTTAGTTCCAGTTCCCTATCCTTTTTTATTTATTCTTTGATAGTTTCAGACACACACACACACACACACACACACACACACACACACACACACGCTCACAATGTAGTTTGATCATATTTACCTCTTTCTCCTCTTATTCTCATTCTGTACTCTTCTCCCCACACCTGCTGAACCCCTTCTTCCCAACAAGGCCCTTCCTACTTTCTTGTCTTTTTCTATGACCCACTGAGTTTAATTAGGGTTGCTTATGTGAGGATGAGGGAGTGTTATTTATTGAAACATGGGTAACTTATCAGTAGCTACACCACTGAAGAAAATGGTGGCTTTCCCCAGGCAAACCTCTGCGAGGGGCAAGACTTCATGAGCCTCTCCCCATCCATGATGAAATGTTGATGGCCTCCAGTTAGTGCAGGTAACCACAGTTGCTGGGAGTTCATGAATATAAACTGTCTTGTCATGTCCAGAAGGTAGTTTTTCACAGCATTCTTCCCCATCTTCCTGCTCTTATATGTGTATCCTTACAGTTCCCTGAGCCAGGAATGGCTGATAAAGAACCTCATTTAGTGATGAGCACTCAACAGTTAACCTCTGGCCACTACACAAAGAAGCTTCTCTCTGTAAGGCTAAGAGGAGCACTTATCTACCCCATTAGTCTGTTATGCCTTCCTGTCCTCTGGTATGTCAAGATGGTGTAGGCTCACCTTTTCCCCCCTTTTATTCTCTCATACATTTCTTCCTTACTGCAGTTTCCCCTCCCTTCCCTCCTCCCAGACCCTTCCCATACCTCCTTTCTTCCTTAGACCTCTCCCTCCTCTGTTTCCCTTCAACAACAAAAAAAGCAGACCTCCCAGGGATATCCACCAAACATGGTCTAACAAGTTACAATAAAACTGGGCACCCTCAAATCACAACTGGACTTGGCAAAGGGATCCCAAGTACAGGCAAAAGAGTCACAGACACCCGCTCCACTCCAATTGTTGGGAGTCCCACAAGAACTCTAAGCTATATAACCATAATGTATATGCACAGGACCTAGCTCAGACCCATACAGGGTCTGTGTTTGTCACTTCAGACTCTGTGAGCTGCTCTGTGCCCTGCTTAGTTGCTTCTGTGGGCTGTATTCTCATGGTGTCTTGACCCCTCTGGCTTCTACAATACTTCCTTGCCCTCTTCAGCAGGATTCCCTGAGCTCTGCCTAATGTTTTGCTGTAGGTCTCTGTATCTGCTCCCATCAGTTGCTGGATGATGCCACTCTGATAACAATTGGGCTAGGCACTGATCTATGAGTATAGCAAAATATCATTAGGAATCATTTCTCTGACTTTTTTTATTTTTTGGCCAGTCGTGTTTGGTTCTATCCTGGGTCTCTGGACTATCCTGACTTATGTTCCTGGTCATACAGCCATTGTCAGGCATGGGCTCCCTCTTGTGGAATGGGCCTCAAGTTGGACCAGTTGTTGACGAGCCTCTCTCACAAGTTTTGTGCCACCATTACCCCAGTAAATTTTGCAGGCAGAACAGATTGTGGGTCAAAGGTTTTGTGACTGGGTTGATGTTCCAGTCCCACTGCTAGGAACCTTGCCTGGTTATAGAAGATGGACAGTTTAGGGTCTATATCCTTCATTATTGTAGCCTTGGGGAACCAGCTCTAAGGCTGCACACAGGGCTTGCAAGAAATCCACGGTGTTAGTGGGGCTAAGACTTTTTTCTATCTGAGGATTTTTAGGGAAAGGAAAGAACTCACACTCTCTTGATAGTTTCTCACTTTATTCTCTCATGTTGACTCTGAATCTCTTTGTTCTTCACAGTTACATATACCCAACAGAATCTTTCATGTTGAATATAGGAGTTACATCTAAAGGTCACATTCCAGTAAATAATAAGAAACAGAGTTATCCCGACAACTCACATGGAATAAATCTCAACTCCCTAATTGGTGGGCTCCAGTTACAAAGAAAGAACCAATCATTGTTATTTTACTAGGGAGATAGTCTTATAAAGGATGTTAAAGGAGTTATAAAACTAAACTATTGAGGAGTCTAAGAAAAATAAGGAAATCATGTACCACACCCTATAGTTCCGAGTGTAACAACATTTTAAACTAACATTTTCTCATTATTCATAAATGCCAGACTCTCTCACAGTGGGAGTGTTTACAGGGAGAGAGCTGTGTATTAAATGCTTTGGCTGGAATTCAGGTTTACCTTAATTCTCTTAATATGAGCTCACTTTGGCACTCTCCAAGGCACAGTGATAACGAAAGCATTTTAAATCTTAAAATATATTTTTCTGTCCTGCGTGTAACTTTAGACCATAAAAAAGGAAACTTGCAACTCTTTCTAGGGACTGTGAAGTCAGATTATTCTCTGTGGCCCTAGCCAGTTGGAAAAATATTTCCCTGCTGTGTAGCTGAACAAAAGCCATTTCTCTCTAGACCTTGGTAAATTGCTCTCTGTCACTAGTGCGATTTCAGGACTTAACATAAAAACAGTTAGTTGGCTGAACTGTGAGTCTTCCAGTTACATACCTGTATCATAAAACTATAAAATCATTGTCCTAAGTTATCAGCCAGACCTAGCAAGAAAAACTGGCATAGCAATTAGGTTGCTTTGTGCCTTTAACCTTGGCTCAACAAATCAGACAGCTGGCTATATGTCCTAGTGAAGTGGACTGCTTTTTCCGGGAATAGTTTATCTTAAAAACCATTAGCAAGGCACCTGGTCTAATCTAAAGTTACTTTGAAGCTTTATATCTCCTAATAGTGTACAGCTGTTTTGGCAGGTGGGGAAATTCAACTATTTTCCTATGTCAACCTGAGCTATGATATAAAACAGCTTTTTGTAGAATTCTATAGGCAGTGGGGGACTCCCCATATATAAATACATCATATCAGATACCAGAGAAAAGCATGTAGCAGAAACAATGTGAAATCTCAGCATAAGCAAAAGACATTCTGGAGTCTATATTCTCAGAAGTCTTGCTTGAACAAAACATTCCCATCAGAGAGTTGAACTTCTGGTGTGCTGATAACTGAATATTAATTGCCATCTGCTATACTTATGCCATGCCTCTTGGCACTCCATTACTAGGGGACTTCACTAGGGTCACACTCATAGATTCCAGGGAGTTTATACTACACTAGGTTTCCACATGCCCCACATTTCCAGTCATCTCTCCCAGTACTGTCTCCTTCATCTTAATAGCCTTCCTTCCAAAACCCTGGAGTCAGCCATTATCTATAGAATTCTGGGGCTCCTTTTAGTGGGAACTAGTATCTGACTCCAGAATCTAGGCACTGGAATAATATTGGTAATATTTTGTCACTTATTTCTATGTCTTAGTGTATAGAGCTAGGATATGTGTTAAACAAAAAAACTTCAGGAGTTTAAATGGACATTTTTGTGTGAAATTTAACTATACAAGCCTTATGTTTTTTTACTCTTAAAGTGAATACTTGGCTTCCAGCAACAGGTACTAGCCCAAGGCCTGCAAACTGAAGGCTGTTTAGTTGGGTATGGGGATTGCTGCTCTATTGCTATTTTCTCAGGACAATCTGGTGACCTAATCACATATGTATTAGAAACCCAACCTAGGAGTCAGTAATGAGATTTTTTTCCTGTTATATAGAAAGCTTGTTTGGAAAACCAGGTTATGATTGAATACTACCTTAAGCCAGCTGTGATGGCACATGCTTTTTGTAATTTTAACACTTGGAAGATTGAAACAGGCAGATTGTTAGTTTATGGCCAACTTGGGCTAAGTGAGACCTCTTCTAAAAAAGGAAAATGCCTTAATAACTGTGATTTGAACAAAGAATAATACCCATCTGCTCCTATTAGCTCCAGCTGACCTTCTGTGACCAGTGGCTGGCCAGTGACTCATTTGCAAATACTCAGGGAATTGTTTCAGGTTTCCCTCCCAGCAGATAAATTTCCACTTCCCAAATTTCCCATTTCAGTTTTTTTGGTTCTTTAAAGCAGTAGTTCTCAACTTGAGGGTTGTGACCCCTTTAGGGGTTGCATATCAGGTATTCACAGTTCATAACAGTAGCAAAGTTACAATTATGAAGTAGCAAAAAAAATAATTTTATGGTTGGGGGTCACCACAACTTGAGAAACTACATTAAAGGGTTGTAGCATTAGGAGGGTTGAGAAGCACTGCTTTAAAGCATTTTTAAATTTTATTTATTTATTGAAATGTACGTGCACATGACATGGCACATGTATGGAGGTGAGAGGACAGTCAGTTCTCTTCTTTCACCATGTAGGTCTGGGGAATAAAATTCAGGTCATCAGGCTTGTCAGCAAATTCCTTTATGAGCAGAGTGACATTGCTGGTCCCATACAGTGTGTGTGTGTGTGTGTGTGTGTGTGTGTGTGTGTGTGTGTGTGTGTGTGTGTTGTATAATATCTTAGTTACTTTTCTTTTTGCTATGGTAAAATACCCTGACAAAAGAATTTAGGGGAGAAAGGGTTTCTTGTGGCTCACCGGTCAAGAGTACAGTCTCGCTGTGTGGTGGTGGCGCACGCCTTTAGTCCCAGCACTCGGGAGGCAGAGCCAGGTAGATCTCTGTGATTTTGAGGTCAGCCTGGTCTCCAAAGCGAGTTCCAGGAAAAGCGCAAAACTACACAAAGAAACCCTGTCTTGAAAAACCAAAAAAAAAAAAAAAAGAGTACCGTCTCGCTCATATAAACCTTCCTCTTTCTCGCCAATTGGACTCCCAGAGCTCTACCCGGGGCCTAGCCGTGGATCTCTGCATCCGGTTCTCTCAGTCATTGGATGGGGTTTCTAACACGACAATTAGGGTGTTTGGCCATCCTATCACCAGAGTAGGTCAGTTCGGGCTGTTGAAAGTTTATCCCAACATATTTTTTTGGTTTTGGTTTTGTTTTTTGAGACAGGGTTTCTCTGTGTAGTTTTGGTGCCTGTCCTGGAGCTTGCTCTGTAGTCCAGGCTGGCCTCGAACTCACAGAGATCCGCCTGCCTCTGCCTCCTGAGTGCTGGAATTAAAGGCATGTGCCACCACCGCCCACAGGGACAAATAGCCAAACGAATGAAAACACATGAACTATGAACCAATGGCTGAGGGGTCACCAACTGGATCAGACCCTCTAAATGGGTGAGACAGTTGATTGGCTTGATCTGTTTGGGAGGCATCCAGGCAGTAGGACCGGGTCCTGTGCTCAGTACATGAGTTGGCTGTTTGAAACCTGGGGCTTATGCAGGGTCGCTTGGCTCAGCCTGGGAGGAGGGGACTGGACCTGCCTGGACTGAGTCTACCAGGTTGATCTCAATCCTCAGGGGAGTCTTTGCCCTGGAGGAGGTGGGAATGGGGGGTGGACTGGGGGAGAAGGGGAGAGGGGTGGGAGGGGGGAGAACAAGGGAATCTGTGGCTGATATGTAGATTTAAATTATATTGTAAAATAAAATTAAATTAAATTAAAAAAAAGAGTACAGTCTATGATAGTAGGGAAATCAAGGCAGCAGGAGCTTAAAGCAACTGGTCACATTGCATTCACAATCAGGAAGCAGATAACAGTGAGTGAATGCTAGTGTTCAGCTCACTTTTTCTACTTTCTGTAGTCTGGGATTCCAGCCAGAGAACAATGTCACCCACAGTGGGCTGGTCTTCCCACCTCAATTAGTGTTGTCAAGGTAATCTTCCATAGGCATGCCTAGAAGCTAATGTAATTTACATAATCCCTCACGTGCCCATGCAGGGGTCTATTTTCCATATGATACCAGATTCTGTCAAATTGACAACACTAACCATCACAGCATGTATCTCATAAAGACATTTTTGTACAAGTGTATTATAGACTTGGATCATATTGACCCCAACCATCTTTTTTCTTCTCCTTCCTTCCTCTATATTTTCCCAGATTGTCTCAGTCCTAATTTCATGTCATATAATGTATATGTACATATGTATGTATATATATATGTATGCATATGTATATATTATATATAATTTTATGTTTTGGTTTGAAATCTAAGATTCACAAATGATGTATATGTTAGATTTTTTTCACTACAGTGAAAAACTCTTTTTTTCCTTATTTTTTTAATTATGTGAGGAATTCAATTTTTATTTTGAAGAATTTTTTTATTTATCATTTTTGTTGACTCACAGTTATTATTTGTTTTATTTTTATTTTCAAGAATTTTTAATGATGCAGTGAGTCCTTATATATCTTATACCTAAATTCCCCAGTCAACATGAAACCACATTTATCTTTCTTATCCTATGAAATTATCACATGGATCATTTTTTTCTGAATCATTTAAATGTATGCTTTTGTTGACTTCAACTCTCAGTAGTTTAGTGTATGTCTCTTAAGAACAAAGTAATTCTCATACATGACTTCAATGGCTTTATATTACAATATTTCCAACTTAATAGTGAAGCAATTATATTATCTAATACATGATTCATATTTGGATTTCACCAGATTTCCCTAAAATATACTTGTGAAGTGCCAGCCCAAATTCAGGATCCACTAAACAGTGGTTTTCAACCTTCCTAATACTACGACCCTTTAATACAGTTCCTCATGTTATGATGACCCCTAACCATAAGAATTTTTTTGTTGCTACTTCATAACTGTAATCTTGCTACTGTTATGAATCATATTGCAAATATCTGATATGTTACCCCTGTGGGGTTGAGACCCACAGATTGAGAACTGCTGCACTAAAGGGTCCTGCATTTGATTTGGTTATTGTGTTTATTTAGCAGAAGTACCCCTCCTGCTTTCTATCTCTGAAGACATTTGAGATTTTTGTAGAGTCCAAGTCAGTTGTCTTGCAGAACTTCTAAACCCATATTTGTGTCCCAATGAGTAGAATCAGGTTTAACTGTGTGGCAAGTACCTGTATCCTGTATTCTTTGTTCCTTTCTTTTTGTGAGACAGGGCCTTATGAAGGGCAGGTTGGCCTCAAACTCATGATGATGTTGACCTTGTACTCCTTTTCCTCCTTCTTTTGTCTCTCATGTGCTAGGATTACAGGCATGTGCCACCATGCCCAACTTCTGTATCCTTTTTAGAATGTGAACTTTCTAGTGCATAGTTAGGTCTGTAAGGAGAAGGCTTACTTAATTGTTCCAGTGTCCATGTATGAGACTGTCAGTAAGTATTACCTAAAACAAATGGCAAAAGAAACCTTTTCATGTTGGCAGCGCTGGCCCCTAGGGCCTTACATATGCTAGGCCAGCACCCTATCATTGAGTCATAACCCTGATGAAGACTTTAAAACTGTCAGGCAGTTGTTTTTTTATTAGATAATAGCATAAATAACATACACTTGACATCCTCCTATGTCAGCATCCCTAATCTTGAGATTACAGAAGTAAGCCATCAAGCCCACATCTTAAACTGAATTTTTCTCTTTTCTTTAGGCCGGCATTTGTAAATCCACTCATCCCTGAAAATGCAGAAGAAGAAGAGCTCTTTAGACAAGGAGAATGTATGTTAATTTGTTTATAGTAAAACAAAAATATAAAGCATATTAATTTTACCATAGAAGGGATTATTGAAGATTATATGGCTCCCTTATAACAGTCAGATGCCTTACTCATATCAGAAAGTTTTTGATAGTAAAAAAATACTGTATTTTGTCCCATGGAATTCATGCTTTGAACAGTTTTATTGATGAGATAATATTAAATGAGGCAATTTGTCTTTTCATTTTTTTATTGCTTGAGAATTTCATACATGCATATAGTGTCTTTCAATTAAATCTACCCCGCCGGGAGGCGTGCCCCAGGTCGTAGTCCTCGTCATGTGTCGTCGTGCGGTCCGGAGAGATGGGGGGGGGGGGTGCGCGTGCCCCCATCCCGGGCCGTCCGTGGATCCGTGTGGTCGCCAGACCTCGGTGGGTTGACTCGTGGTGGACGGCAGGCCAGGGGAGCCTCACCCCTCCGTCCCTCCCTCCCTCCCTCCCTCTCCGCCGCCGCCTCACCTCGGCCTGTGGGTGTCCCTCTTTCTCGTCCGGCTCTCCCGTTCCTTTACAGGGGTGGCCCGCTTGTCCGCCGCGGGGGTGGGGGTGGGGGTGGGGGTGGGGGTAGGGGGTTGGAGGTGTAAAAGGGTGAGCGCTGTGTCGGCCTCCCCGCCGCCCTCCTCCCACCGTGGCCACACACCGCCGGTGTCGTGTTGGGGGGGGGGCGTGACGCGGGTGTCATGGCGGTGGAATTCCCCCCTCCGCCTCGGAGCGCCCACCCCGACCCTGTCCGGGTACCTGGCTATCGAGACCCGGGGGTCGCTCTCTCTGTCCCCGGGGTCGGGGGGGGGGGGGGACGGTGGGGGCCCGCAGGGAGCCCTGTGTCCTTCGGGAGGGACGCCCGCGGCGTTCCCCTCCCGCCCC
Source organism: Peromyscus eremicus (assembly GCF_949786415.1). Taxonomy (NCBI): domain Eukaryota; kingdom Metazoa; phylum Chordata; class Mammalia; order Rodentia; family Cricetidae; genus Peromyscus; species Peromyscus eremicus. The sequence continues at coordinate 33,188,038 of NC_081439.1, read as the reverse complement.
TTGCCGCGGACGGCCGTTCCAGAGGCCGCCGTGGTTTTGCGGTTCGGGAGCCCCACCTCCGGCGCCCTTGGGGCCCGCCCCGCGCTGCCCGGCTTTGCCCGGTGCGTCGCCGCTTGCGGTCCCGTGTCGCTCCTGTCTTTTCGTTTTTCCCCCGCCCCGACCCTCCATAGGCCTGGAGGGATAGCTCAGCTGTTAAAGGCTAGGCTCACAACCAAAAATATAAATCTACCCCAATCCCTGCCCTTCTTTTCCTTCCTTCCCCACCCACTGCCCACTTTTCCCTCCCAACTTCATGTACTCTTGTTTTAAACTGAGTCCACTTAGTGCTGCTGCCAGGATGTGCATGGGTGCAGGGCCATGTACTGAAACACTGGTAGCTATTTTTCATGAAATGGGAATTATATCTTAGTGCTTTAAATGCAAGTCAGGTCAGGGCTGTAGATCAATATGATAACCAGTGTCCTCATACTAAACTGATATAATTTCCATCTTAACGAAAATACTCAGGCTGGAAAGGTGGTTCAGTGGTCAAGAGCACTGGCTGCTATTCTAGAGGGCTCAGGTTCAATTCCCAGCACCCACATGGCAGCTCACACCTGTCAGTAACTCCAGTTCCAAGGGACCTGACATCCTCATACAGACATATATGCAGGCAAAACACCAAATACACATAAAATAAAAATAAATTATATAAAAATTCTTTAGCTGGGCGATGGTGGTACATGCCTTTGATCCCAGCACTTGGGAGGCAGAGGCAGGTGGATCTCTGTGAGTTTGAGGCCAGCCTGGTCTACAGAGCAAGTTCCAGGACAGCCAGGGCTACACAGAGAAACCTTATCCCGAAAAACAAAAGAAAACAAAACAAAACAAAATAAAGTCTTAAAAAATAAAAGAAAATACTCATTGCGGAAAAAAAGGTTTCTTTTGTGGTTTGGGATTGGAACCCAGGGCCTTGTACCTGTGCATAAGTGTTTTACTCTTCAACTGTGTCCCTGGTCCATCTCTGGAAATTCTATGTGGTCTCTCCAGCCTTCTCTTGGAGATTTTATATATATATATTATATGAATTATTCTTGTGGGATTTTGGAACTTAGATATACTTTGGACGCTGCAAAGCACTCTACGTGCTGTGGGGTGACCTTCCTGATCATCATACTTCTTTGTTTTTGCATACTCCAGTGAACAAGGGACGAAGAATTGCCTTTAGCTCCATTTCCTTACTGAAAATGGCTCCCAGTCCCGAGGAGAGGAATGCCATACATGAGCTGTTTCTTAGCACACTGGATCCAAAGTAAGTTAAGATGGGGAGACTGCAAGTTGAGAAAGCATTCGAGTCCAAGGTCTTCTCCAGAGCCACACTTGAATGAAGAATGTTTATAACCTAGTTCCTCTCCACAGTGAAAACATGACAGTAACCGGGTTTCATTTATCTCCACTTGCGCAGGACTATAAGTTTTCATAGTCGAATTTTGCCTCCTAAGTCAGTGTGGATGGAGGATACAAAACTCAAGAGCTTGGATATTTGTCATCCTCAGGTACTAGAACTTTGTGTGCACATGCTTACATGCTTGTGGGCACATTGTATTGTTGTGCTAGATTGCATTCATGTTAATTGTCTAAAATTTGACACACCTTTAAACGGACCTCTCTTATGATATTGTTAATTTCTTTGTTCTCTATATAAGGGTAGCCACAAACTTTTATTTATTAATACTCATTTTTTTACTCATTTATTTTTTAATAGGAGCGGAACATTTTCAATCGGATCTTTGGTGGTTTTCTTATGAGGAAAGCATATGAACTTGGGTGGGCTACTGCTTGTAGCTTTGGGTGAGTTTGAGTTAAGTTAACTTCTGAGAAGCAAGTTATTTTAATCCATTGAAAGGAAACATTTTAAACCACTCTGAACTGCACTATAGGATTATGCTTTTTATAAGATCTATGTGTGCACATGCTTACATGCTTGTGGGCACATTGTATTGTTGTTGTTTTGTTTTTTTTTATGTATGTGTATGTGTCTCTTCATGTTCCAAATGGGTGAGTTATGTAAGAGATAACACTGACCATATAGGTCCCAAATCATTGTTTCTTTTCCCTTTTTTGTATTGCTGTCTTGTTTTTCAGTAGGTCTTTAATTAATGGGCTAACATTCTAAAATCAAAGTTAAATGCCTCAGATTTTTTGAATGAAAAACTTTTATTATATATTCCTAGGTAATGCCATACATGAATACAGCGTATTTAGAGCATATCCAGTCCCAGAATTTTACTTTAATGAACATTGCCCTCATAGTAGCTACATTTGATATTTTTCCCTTTCTATACATTTATTTTTTGACCGTTGTTATTTTGCATCAGTGAATTGTTAAGGGAAACATTTTAGACCCGAATTTTGCAATTCATTCCAATTTTGGGCTTTCTCCAATAGTGGTTCCCGGCCATTTGTGGTGACAGTAGATGACATCATGTTTCAGAAACCCGTTGAAGTTGGCTCATTGCTCTTTCTTTCTTCACAGGTAGGTGTGTCATGAAAGGTGAAAAGTATTTTTTGTCATTTGGGTTTAGAAAAGAAGTTTTTACCTTCTGTGTTTCTTTTATGACTGGTTTCTTTCCTCCTTTCTAAAACAACTGATTAAGTCTTATGTCTATAATCTGTTAGGTATGCTTTACTCAGGACAATTACATTCAAGTCAGAGTACATAGTGAAGTGTCCTCTCTTGAGAGTAATGAGCACATGACTACCAATGTCTTTCATTTTACATTCATGTCGGAAAAAGAAGTACCCTTGATTTGCCCCAGAACATACGGAGGTAAGTTGTGATGATTGCTTCTTCCTAATGAAAGAAAGAAATTCTCAAGAAAAAATTGTGGCAGGGAATTGAACCCAGGGGTTTTCATACATTAGGCAAGTACTCTGCCACTAAGCTATATTCCCAGCCCTCATCTTTTAAATTACCTCCGAACCCAGGGATTCACATGAGCTAAACTTGTACTCCACCACTGAGTTATATTTCCACCCCTCTTCTTTTAAATTATCCTCAGCAGTGTTCCCAAACCTGTTAGCCCAGAAGCATGTCTTTGGGAGATTTGGGTTTTGAAGTTCTGTAGCCCTGAAAGCTAAAGATACCTTTGGGGCCCCAGGAGTGGTTGTTGCTGCTTTGCACAGCTGTTGTACATGGAGCTGGTTCAAACTGCAAACAGCCACTGATAATGAAAGCCTAGTGCAGCCAACAAAAAGAATGGAGTCAGGGTCTGCTCTCTCAGCATAGTTGCTTTCCCTAGTATTCCCAAGTAGTCATTCGTCTAAATGATTGTCTAGGGTGCTGCACATTTCTCCAGAGGTGTCTTTCTTGTGTTTCAGAGTCCATGTTGTATTTAGATGGACAGCGGCATTTCAAGTCCATGAGTGTCCCAGTGACCTTGAAAAAGGACTACCCTGTGGAGCCCTAGGAAAATCTTGCTTGTTGCAAACCAGCACTCCCTGCACAGTGGCATAGTGCCTAATAAAGACATGCTGAAAAGTATTGATGTTCGCATTGCTTTTCATCTTCCATAAAGGGGACTATATTCAGCTTTTAGAATGATCAGAAAAGCAGAATGAGTGGCTTGATGGGGCTGACGGGTGAAAGAATGATTAAACAATAAATCCTTTTACAATGATATGAATTGTGAGCCTACCATGTTGCATCTGATGCCTGTGTACCAAAGATTTCAGCCAAAAGTTTTATACAGTTGGGCATGTTCTTTTGAGTGACATTCCTTTTAAGGCTGACTGGTTTCAGTAAGGTTATCTAAAATCCCATCAATTCTATATGATTGTTTTTTTTTTTTCAAGACAGGGTTTCTCTAGCCCTGGCTGACCTAGAACTCACTTTGTAGACCAGGCTAGCCTCAAACTTACAGACATCTGCCTGCCTCTGCCTCTGCCTCTTGAGTGCTGGGATTAAAGGTGTGTGCCACCACTGCCCAGCTTATTGTTTTTTGCTTTTCTCCCAAAGGTTTTATTGTTCATAAAGGGTAAATGGAAAGGGGATAAAGAAATTCATGGAAGTCTATGGCGTCTGTAAAGATTGTGGGAAGGTTTAAATCTGAAAATATCACAAACAAGTGTCCAGGGATGAGGTAGATGAGGAAACACAGACCCATTTGTTCCTTCTTGCATTTACTAGATACACCATTTTATGGCTGGGCAGGATACATCTGGTTTAAAAACAGTAACTGTTCATTGTAGCTGGAGTTTTTTCCAGGTTTTTTTTTTCTTTTTTTACTAGCAAAAGCTATATCCTCCCCGCAGCATACTGAGTGGCTTGGAATCTGCCATGTTGCATGCAGGTCAAGCCTGCACGCTGCAAACCCGCCATAGAGTAGCTCAAGCCCACATGTTGCGGCGTCTAGCCACCCACATGAGACTTGAAGTAGGAATCTGTTTTGGGCTCCGTTTAGAATTGCTTACTAAGTATTCTCAGGTTTTAGGTGGAAACTCGAGCTGTTGGGCGCCAATTGTAGCTGGAGATTTCTCCAGTCCCGCTGGGGCCCGCGGCCACTCAGACCCAAGTAAACACACAGAGACTTATATTACTTATAAACTGTATGGCCGTGGCAGACTTTTTGCTATCTAGTTCTTATATCTTAAATTAACCCATTTCTTTTTTTAAGTGAGAAAAGCATATTAATTTATTCTTTGATTTATCATATTTTAATTATATATAAGATTTAAGATATACAGATCATCTAATTTGATCCACATATATACTTCATTTTATCAGTTTTATGTCCTTAAACAAGAGAACAAAAACTTTTATACAAACCAACAGGATGAATTTCATCATATCACATCCATTAAAGATTAGTGGACAATTTAAAACACATAAGTGATCCTATCTTTCATATTCCTGATGTGAGAAAATTGTAATTTTGACTCAATTTTCAATTTTATGTACTTGATAATTGAAAGTGTATCTCATGGAGTAGCCTCTCACACTCAGATTTCAAACCTAGCTTCTCTTTGAAGCTCAGGATACTGTCACAGGTAGACATGCACAAACAAGGACCTAGGTTTTGCAACTTTGTGCCCTCCCTCCACTCTTTGGCCTCCCTCACTTCCTCTCTTTCTTTCTTCTTCCTTGGAAATCACCACACAGAATTAGTGCTTTTAAGTTAAAAGATGTGTTTCATTCACCTCCTGTAGACTTTCCTTCCGTTCTCTATTTTTTTTTGTTTCCACTTGTGGTTCATTAGTGAAGATGAAAAGCACCTGTTTACATAGACGTCCTATCTGTAAGTTGCCAGGTCACATCCTGTTGTGTATTGTGTGAGGTAAGCTGAGTAATGTTTCCGAAGCTTGGTCTTTCAGAGAGGACTTGAGAAGCCCAAGGACACATTGACAAGGTGCAGAGGGATGGCTAAACTGAGTGAAATGATAGTATGAGAGCTTTGTAATAGTGTAGCTGACTGTCATAGTTATAGCTCTGCCTATAGACACTGTTAGGTTTTAGATAATGCCATTAGTGGATAAGAGCTGGAGCTGCAGGATTGTGCCATAAGAAACTTTTCTCCAACCTTTTCATACATCTTATGGTTATTCTTATAAATGTTAAATGGATTTTCATGAGTGATATCAAGTTCTAACTTTATATTCTCATAACTTTGCCATTTTTATTCAACTGGGGTTTTTATAGCCCTGCTTATCAATATAAGAAATGTATCTTACTAATCAACTAAGGAAATGTGGATGTGATTATTTTTTTTCATTTTTCTTTATTAAGAATTTTTCTACTCACTCCACATGCTATCCACAGACCCCCCCTTCTCCCTCCTCCCACCCCCAAGCCCTCTTTCCCATGCCACCCCACATCCCCACATCCCCCAAATTGAGGTCTCCCATGGGGAGTCAGCAGAGCCCAGCACACAGGTCCAAGCCCCTTCCCACTGCACCAAGGCTGTGCAAGGTGTCACACCACAGGCACCAGATTCCAGAAGCCTGCTCATGCACCAGGGACAGATCCCAATCCCCCTGCCTGGGTGCCCCCCAAACGGTTCAAGCCAAACAACCGTCTTCCGTGTCCAGAAGGCCTAGTCCAGTCCCATGGGGGCTCCACAGCCACCAGTCCACAGTTCATGGGCTTCCACTAGTGTGGCTGGTCATGTCTGCACGTCCTCCCATCATGATCTCGATGTCGCTCACCTGCAGTATCTCTCCTCTCTCTCATCAATTGGATTCCTGGATCTCAGCCTGGTGCCTGGCTGTGGATCTCTGTATCTGCCTCCATCTGTCACTGGACAAAGACTCTATGATGACAGCTAGGTTATTGCTAGGCTGGTCACCAGAGTAGACCGGTCCAGGCACCCTCTGGACCACTGCCAGCAGACGCAGGTGGAGTCAACCTTATGGATTCCTGAGAGCCTCCCCAGCACCCTGCCTCTTCCTATTCCCATGATGCCTTCATCTATCATGGTATCTTCCTCCCTGCCCTCCCACTCTGTCCCTGTTCCCAGCTTGACCCTCCCATTTCCCTATGTTCTCATCCCCTACTCCTCACCCTCTGCCCCCCCTCACCCAGTCCACTCATACAGATCTCATCTACTTCTTCTTCACAGGAAATTAACCCATTTCTATTAATCTATAAGTTGCCACGTGGCTTGTGGCTTACTGGTACTTTATATCTTGCTTCTCATGGTGGTGGCGGCTGGCAGAATTCTCTCTGCTTATCCCGCCTATACTATACTTCCTGCCTGGCTACTGGCCAATCAGCATTTTATTTATCAATCAATCAGAGCAACATATTCACAGCATACAGAAATACATCCTCAGCTGTTCATGCTTCTGGAGCATTTGTATGCTAGTCAGGCATTTGACCTGTGTGAGATCATATTTCTTTCAAGTATCATGGTGAGGCAGGATCTGTAACTCGCCATAGGGTTTGCCACTCAGGAAACTGAAGTGCATGCAGGCTAAGTGCCTTGCTCAAGGTCTAGCAGATCAGAAGTGGCCTGCTGGCAGTTTGAGTGCAGGGTACTCTTGAGAAGTACAGCATGCTGCATTCAAGGAATATAATAGCAGGAGGCATCACACCCACTGGGAACTCAAAGGGAAACATTCCATTTCTTATTTCTTGCCTTCCCTATCTCCTATTCCTCACCATTTTCACCTCTTATTCTTTTTTCCTTCCCCTCACCCATTCCTTTTTTTCTTTTTGGGATTGTAGATTAAACCCAGAGACTTGCATGTGTTCCACCACAGTGTTACACTGTAGCCAGCAGTGCCATTAATTTGCACCCAAGACAGTTTATTCCACGATGGGAGGGGAACTTGATCAAGTTTAGAAGAGAAGGGAGCACAATAGAGGGTACATAAAAGATTAAAGGAATTTCTGGCAGTGTTCTTTAGTAAGGGCTGTAGATCAATGAAAGCAGACACAGCTCTGCCTTGGAACGATCTGGACTGATTTAAAACCTGTTTGTGTAATACTTATTAAAATCATAGTCAATATAAGGTATCTGGCATGAACAGTCATGGGAACAAACAGCTCACTCTGAGGCATGCAGTTTAATTGAATGGGATCACGTTGTACTACCACTTGGTGTCTCATCTGGCCATTTGGTGCTGTGTTTTGTAGATCTACATATGACATGGCTACATATGACTTAACTGGATAGCTAAATGGAGATGATCTCCATTAAGTTAAATTCATTTAAGAGATTGAATATATATCTCTTTATACATTATGCATTATACGATTAAGCATTTGTGCCTGTACACAGAAGTTTGTTCTGGATTTTTTTTTTCTGTTTTAAAAACAGTGTTGTGAGAAATATCCTAAACACCTAAAACATTTGGCCCCTAAATTCTTTCCTCAGGAACAGTATGAAGAAGTAAGCTATCTAGGCCAAACACTATGCAAACAGTTAAGATAGAGAATTCCAGAACAGTCAAGCACACTCAGTTAGATGTCCACAGTTTCTCCAGAAATTGCCAAATTTTTGTCTTTTCTTTTAAAAATGTCTCTGGCTTTTGATAGGTAAAATTATATTTGTTAATTGTCTTTCTTTGAATCCCACTGAGATCAAACAAATAAAAAGCTTATTTTGTTTTTAATTAAACTTTTCAAGTCAGAAGTAACCCAAATTTTGTTAGTATTTACGAATACAGATATTGAGATTCTGGGCTGAGGCTGCATAGCTCAGTGGTGGCGTGTTTGCCTGGCATGTTCAACCTTAAGCATAGAAAATAAAGTTGTTTTGTTTTGAATAAAGATTTTTAAGTAGATTAGATTAAAACATATTCTAAAAGATAAAGTTGTTTCTAGATTATTAATGTTCTGTTTCTCTTTCTTAAGAAATAGTTGAGAGGGCTGGGGCTGTAGCTCAGTTGATAAGAGTTACTGTCTATCATGCATTAAGCCCTGGATTCATTCCCAACACCATATAAACTGTGTTATGGTGCCTCATACCTGTAATCCCCCAACCCAGAGCTAGTGGCAGGAGGATCAAGTTTAAAGTCAACCTCAGCATTGTGGTGCATACCTTTAATCTCAGCACTCAGGAGGCAGAGGCAGGTGGATCGCTGAGTTTGAGGCCAGCCTGATCTACAGAGTGAGTTCCAGGACAGCTAGGGCTACATAGTGAGACCTTGTTTCAATAATGATGATGATGATGATGATGATGATGATGATAATGAAGTCATCCTCAATTACATAGTAAGTTAGAGGACAGTCTGGGCTGAAACCCTGTCTCAAACAAAAAAAGAAACAGATGAGAACATTTTTATTTTTATTAATTTTATTTTATTCCTTTAATATTCATATTTTTTTGTTTTTTTTTTCAAGACAGGGTTTCTCTGTGTAGTTTTAGTGCCTGTCCTGGATCTCACTCTGTACACCAAGCTGGCCTTGAACTCACAGAGGTGTGCCTGACTCTGCCTCCAGAGTGCTGGGATTAAAGGCATGAGCCAACACTGCCTTTAACATCTGCACAGCTTTAGTATGCACTGAAAAATCGAGCATTTTTGTATTCTACCAAAGTGAAAAAGTTAGCAGTGCATTCTAATACCTGGCACTGATCATTTTATTAGTCTAACAAATTCACATATGGCAGAAAGAACAACGACTAATAGAGAAAAAATATATCCTAAAATGAACTTCAGTCTGGAAGACATCTTCACAGACAAATGTATAAATCCTAAATATATCATAATATAGCCCTTTTAAAATTTTCAGTTATGATCTGGTCTAACAAGATTTAATTACAGAAGTTTGATTTTGTGGAGCTCCAAAAATTCTACCCTGAAATACTGTTCTTCAAAACAAAACTGACGTGAGGAGAAGATAGGTTTTTGTTTTAGACAAATTTCGTTAGTTTTCAATTAAAACTACATTATTACCACAATCATTGCTCAAAGGACACTTTTTTTTATGAGAAAAGGCAAATCAAAATTGAAATTGGCACCGAAGGGCTAGGAGTATAGTTTAGTGGTGGAGTGACTGACCAATATCCCCAGGGTCCTAGGTGTAATCCCCAGCTGTGCAATATATATATTTTACTGGATATATATATAATATATATATATATTATATTACTATATTTACAATTTATATATATATATATACCCAATAAAATTGATATAAAGATTATATAAAGATTAACAATCTCATTACAAAATTTGGAGAATAACACATTGAGATAAGAACTGACAAATGTAAGGTAGATTAGCCATAGGACATAAAAGACAAACACTACATATATGAATTCTAGCTTCTGAGTTTTATGTATGTGAATTTGTATGGGAGTAGCTATATATAGAGGCCTGGAAACTAGAAAGGGGTCCATTAGAGGGAGCGAAATTAAGCTTTAAGGTGGGGAGGACACTAAAACAGCTAATATGAAAGTGGAAGGGGGATTATTGAGGGTGGGTTTAAGTGTGTGTGTGTGTGTGTTGGGGGTAAAGGTCAGGGAGATGGAGGAGATAGGGATCGAGGAGATGAGGGAGAAGAGAGGGTGGGGATAGGGTCAGCCAAAACTATGTATGAAAAGATAAAGAAACCTACAATGTTTATAAAGCTAATTAAAATTTATTGAAATGTTAAGTGAAAGGCAAAAAAGGATAAATGACTCTTAGAAACATTAGAACTGTCTGCTAAAGTTCATATTAATTAAACTTAGCCAGTAGACAGAAAGGTGTCTTCTGGAAGCCTCTGGTAGTCCCCATCAGGTGCTGAAGATCTGGATGTTCACTGGAGTAGTTGCTACTGTCAGGTTCACGTTGACAGGTGGAGGCTGGAAACTAATGTCTTCTGGCTTCTTCAGCTTTTTCCATCTGGGCAGGTCTTTTCCTTCAGTCACTGCCCCACATCCTGACCCTCTCTGGAAACACTTAAGAGGTATACTTCACTAGCTCAAAACCAACTCTCACATTTATTATTTCTATATTTTGGCACTGGGAACCAAACCCATGGTCTTAATGCTTTATAGTCAAGTATACTACTTCTGAACTAAGTTCTCAACTCCTATTTTTTAAAACTTTTTTGAGATAGGATCTTGCCATGGAGCCCAGGTTGGACTTGAACTGTAATTCTCCTGTCTCAGTCTCCCAGGTTCTGGGATTGCAGGGAAGTGCAACCAAATCCAGCCCCTAAATATGATACTATTTGTCTCAATACATACAAAAAATAGTATCAACAGAACGACTACTAAGTGGAAATAAATGTAATTATTTCGGGTTCCTTACCATAAAATATTTTGCTGTTACTCTCTTGGAGTAACTTCCTATCTTCCTATTCTTTTCTGTTTTTTTTCCAGACCAGTGATTGAACTCAAGGCACTTTATTACTAACCTATACCTCTACTAACTTATACCTCTAGCCCTTTTGTCCTATTTTAAGTTTATTGTTTTCTCTGGTCTGGTTTGACTGAGACAAGCTCTCACTATCTAGCTCTCTAGAACTTACTATGTAGATCAGGCTGGCCTCAAACTCATCTGAGATCTACCTGGGTCTTTATTCCATTCAAAACAAAACAAACAAACAAAAAACTGTTAACAAGTTTGTTTGAGTAGCAAGAAATTAGTGAGTTGGGGATAAAAGACTTCAAGAGGTCTAGCATTCCCAAGGCATTTTATATCCATAAGAACTATCAAACATAGTTATCACCCCTACTAACAACAGAATAACCATTAATAGCATGAAGGCTAGGCACCCTTGCTTATGACTTGAGTTTTACAGAACCACATTTCTATTCTCTGTAATCATAAGGTCCATTAAAGATGAATGCAGGTTGATGTAGTGATGCACATCTGTAAATATGGCACTCAGAAGGCTGGCAGGAGGATCTCAAGAGACCCTGTTTCAAACGATAGCAAAACAACAAAGTCAGTGAGAGTGTGCACATCAAATGACAATTTCAAATATTCAATGATACATTTATAGGTTCTATCATAGAAAAGACAACTTCACAATGTAGTTTTAGGGGTTCAAAACATCCTACCCCTGCATTATTTTGTCTACTTCTCAAAACACTTGAAAAACACTTTTCTTTGAAATATTTGGCAATGGGCAATGAAAACTTTGTTTATAATTCTCATTCTCTAGCAGAATTTGCCATCTTTTCCTCACTAACATTAGCTAAATGCTTAAACTGCATCTTTTAAAAAGGTGATTAATTTAGGTCTTAAATACTTTATATTACTTTACCTTTCAGATGTCTTTATCTTTGGAACCCTCTCCTTTTGCTGAAGTGTCTGGATGGGAGGCATCGTAGTGGTGTGGATTGTTCTTTGGGAACTTTTCACCCCACGTTTCCTTCCCTTCTTCATCAAATGCTTTTTGAAGCTCCAATGCAAATAATCTATCTTGTTCTTCTTGCTGATGCTTCTCAAAATACAGATTCTCCAAATCTATAAGCTTTTGGGTAATTAAGACTTGTATTTCGTCTTCATCTGAGGAAGATTTGGAGGGCAGGTCGTAAGTGTCAAGCTCACCAGCTGCTTCAGATGAAGATTTCTCATGCTTTCTTTTAGAAGTGTGTTTACTGCTCGAAGAGTGAGACATTTTAGCTTTTGCCTCAGTTGTGTCGTTTCCAATTTCCACTGTCATGCCTGATACACTGCTTCCACTCTCTGTTTCGGCAGGAGAGTGAGCCGTAGCTTCTGCTTTAATGTTCTTAGGTGGGACATAAATATTGTGATTAGAGCAGCTTGGTTTTGGTGCCTCATTTCCCGAAGTGCCCACTTTCACATCATAGCCGTAACACAATGCATGACAGGAACTTATTTTACCGTGGTTTGGAATCTCAGGACCTCTTGACACATTAGCTGTTTTAGTTTTCCTTCCCTGTCCTGTAGTGTTCTTCCCATCACTGTCAGTTTTTACAGATGTTTTCTTGCTATCTTGCACAGCATCATGCTGTGATGCTAACTCAAGCTGAGAGCAAGGAAGGGAAAACTTTGGGACATCGTCACAATGTTTTTGTTTCCTTTTTTTCTTTCTTGGGGATGTTCCTGTATCACCCATGCTGAGTTTTTTAGCCTCTTCCTCCTCCCTTTGCTTTTGTTCTTCCAGTCTACGCTTTTCTTCCCGTATTTTTTCCTCCTCCATGTCCTTTGCCAATAACTGCCTTATGTATTTCTTAGTAGCTCTGTTTTGTTTTTCCTCGGTGGCCTGGCGCTCAGCCTCCAGCCTGATCATCTCCTCTTCATATTCTTTCCTCAATTCCCCGGGATTACATAGTACTCGAACTGGCGGCGAATCCTCATAGAAGACCAAACATGGCTTGTCCTCCCCAGGGTTCCTACGACTGCATTCCTCTGGATACTGAGCTTGAATTCTTTCCCACAGTTCCTTATTGATAAGACTACTTATATGAGTATGGTACCGAGCCCATGAAGAGATCCAGGTGCGGCAGAAGGGGCACGATAAAAATGTTTTTCGGAGAAGGGCCTTAAAGCATGACTTACACACTGTGTGGTTACAAGGCAGAGTTATGGGCTCGATGAGGAATTCCATACAAAGGAGACACTGGCAGTCATCTAAAGTCAACTCATCAGGTTTAGATAAGGCCATTTTAGTAAATAAACAAGTCCCAATTTGAACCGGTACCTCAGCAGCCTGTGAGGATGCTCCGTGAGTAGCGGCAACAGCAATGGCGGCAAAAGAGAGGGAGAGAGCCGGGCACTTCCGCCACGCGTTACTTGATATCCGGTTACGGTAGCCGAGAGGGCCTCTACGGCTTCATGGGAATGTTCTAGAACTCCCTTCGCGTCTGTCAGCCCTAAGTGAGAACTTTTGACCAGTCTTGCGGTTGTAATGTATCCCTCTGAGGAAACTTGGAATTGTTGATGTTTTATATAAGACAGATCTGACTTTGTGGTCCAGACCAGTCTTGAGCTTGTGATTCTTGTATCTCAACCTCCTACATGCTGGGATTATAGGCATGCTGCCACCACTCCTGAGCTCAAAATTCTTAGTTTTTGTTTAGGTCTTCCTTCAATATGCAGTCTATGAGGGTGGTATATTATTGATTTTTCAAAAGTTCTGGTGTCTTGTGCTAGATGGCAAGGGACTGGATTCATTTCAAGCATTTGTCTTTTTCTTGAGTGAATTCCTAATAGTGCTATGGTGTCGAAAACCAGGAGCTAACACCAAGATATTGCAGGGTAAAATTTATTCACAGCCAAGCCTAATTTACAATCCCCTCCTGGGAGTAGGAGAATGTAAGCAGCCCTCAGCCACAGCAGAGAGAATCTTAAATAAGTCTTTCATGACCTTTGCAAGCAAGCGGACCTTAAACAAAAGCATAGATTTTTGCTGTTAGCATTTAGCACAAATACATTGTCAGAGTTTTTGATGTCATTGTGATTGGCCAGTTCTGGAAAGCCTCGTCAGGTCGATCTGGTTTTTCAGAAGATCTTTGTGGTCTGTTGGTTTTTTAAAAAAACAGCCCACACAGTAGGAACATGAATCTTATTACACCTAAGAAATACAAAGAACAAACATCAAGATTTTGGAAACAGGTCTGGGAGCTGAATAAGAGGAATGGAGGCTCTGTTATTTTATTTATTTTATTTTATTTATTTTTTCGAGACAGGGTTTCTCTGTGTAGTTTTGGTACCTGTCGTGGATCTCGCTCTGTAGACCAGGCTGGCCTCGAACTCACAGAGATCTGCCTGGCGATGCCTCCCGAGTGCTGGGATTAAAGGCATATACCACTGCCACCCGGCTTCTGTTATTATTATTTTTTTAGCAGATGAAGTAAATTATTTTACCCATATTAAAATCAATAGTGAAGGCAGAAATGGGGAGGTCAGCCTCTAACATTAGCTGAGCTTTATTCACAAGCCACATTGAAAAACACTGTATGAACAGACAACACTCTCCTTGGGTGTATTATAATGCATTGTGACTTACAAAAGATAGAAGCAAGCACCTGTAAAAACCTCCTTTGCTGCTCTGGAGTTATGGATCAGGGTTTAAGAGCGCTGGCTGCTCTTTCAGAAGACCAGGGTTTGATCCACAGTACCCATGTAGCTGGTCACAACTGTCTAATTTCAGTTCCAGGAGATTCAGTGCCCTCTTCTGGTCATCAAGGGCATGGCATGACATGGTGCACAGACATTTATACAAAACATTCATATAAAATAATAAAATTAAATTAAAAACCCTGCTTCACTTTCTAATACCTGCTCTTGTGAAACCTACTTTATCACAGACACATTTAAAAAATATCTGTAAGCACATTAAGCAAACTAGGAATTTCTGTAGTTTTAGGGGGCTTGAGATCATACTCTATTTTAGAGCAAGAAAAATATTACCTAAGAAGTAAGTTGGTATCCTCTTTTACTATAAGAATCATTATTAGTTTTGTTTCATTTTAAATATATTCTCTTTCAGTTGAGACATTTCTAATACCTGCTCTTGTGAAACCTACTTGATCACAGACACATTTAAAAAATATCTGTAAGCACATTAAGCAAACTAGGAATTTCTGTAGTTTTAGGGGGCTTGAGATCATACTCTATTTTAGAGCAAGAAAAATATTACCTAAGAAGTAAGTTGGTATCCTCTTTTACTATAAGAATCATTATTAGTTTTGTTTCTTTTTAAATATATTCTCTTTCAGTTGAGACATTATGATACATAATTACAGTATTTCAATACATGTATACAGTGTGCAATGATCAGATGAAGGCAATTGGCATATCAGCCTCCTCAGAAAGTTACTCTTTCTGTGTTGGAAACATTCAAAATCCTACTTTTCTAGTTATTTTGATATATATGTGTCATTAATAGCTAACCTGTTATGCTGTGGGACATGAGAGTTATTCTTCCTATCTAGCTAACCATTCTTCCTGCAATCTCCTCTTCTAAAACTCTCGTAACCACAACACATTACGCGAATGAGATCAACTTTTTAGCTTCCACATATAAGAGAAAGAGAACACTTGGTATTTGTTTTTCCTGTGTCTGATTGATTTCTCGTAACATAATGTCCTCTGGTTGTATCCATGTGCAAAGATTATAATTTTGTTCTTTTTAACAGCCAAATAGTATTCCAGTATATATCACATTTCCTTATCCATTCATCTGGCTATTGTGAATAATTCTGCAAAACATATTCATAAGCAGATGTCTCTTTCAGGTACTGTTTTCATTACTTTTGGGTCTAAACCTAGTAGTGGGGTTGCTTGATTATATATATGGCAGATCTATTTTTATGGTCGTCCCCCCCCCCCCGATAATTCCATAAAGGCTGCACTACTTTCTATTCTAAGTAATTTAAACCAAATTTAGAATAACAGTTTAGATACAGCTGACCTTTCCAACTTTTAAAGTCTCTCAGTCTTTAAAAACAAAAATAAAAACCCCAGGAGTATAATTGCTTGTTGTTGCTGCTGATATTTTATAAAACGTTAACTTGTAATAAAGTATTTAACTTTACAAAGAAAATTCTGAAATAATCTTTTAGCACTATGATTCACTCACTCACTCATCTTGTGTATAAGATGAGAAAGATGCAAATAATTAGTTCTGGAGGATAGTAATGGTTTATAATACATTATCTTCCATGTTTAAAATATTTTTAGTACATTTAAATTTTGTGTGTATGCATGTGTACCACAGTCTGCATATGGAGAGGACAGACAACTTTTGGGAGTCAATTCTTACCTTTCCCCTTATGATTCATGAGTCCTGGGGATTAAACTCAGGTCATCAGGCTTGGTAGTTAGCACTTTTGTCTGCCTTCCCATCTCACTGACACATTTTTCACTATTTTGATGAGAATAATTTGTTACTATTTCTGCTTTAGGCCAATAGCTTAAAGCTAATTTTTTTTTGAGACAGGGTCTCACTATGTAGTGCTGGCTGTCCTGGAGCTCATTATTTAGACCAGACTGGTCTCAAACTCACATAAATTCACCTGTCTCTGCCTCTCAGGTGCTGGGATTAAAGTTGTGTGCCACCACGCCCAGCTTAAAGCTATTTTTCAATTAAAAAATTATTACCATTGTGTGTGTGACTGTATCATAGCATATGGGTGGAGGTCAAAGGGCATCTTTGTGGATGGAGTCACTTCTCCTTCCACGTTTATATGGGTCCCAAGGATTGAACTCGGACTGTCTAGCTTGCATCTACAGGCAGCAATTGCCTTTACCAAAGAGTTATCTTGCCAATCCTTCAAGGTGAAATTTAATAATACTTTGTACTTTAGCATGAAAACATTTACAGATTGAATTGAAAACATCACATTTGGTTTACAGAACCCCACAATAATTTGTATGTTACCAAAATGTGCTGCAATTTTGATAAAAATAAGATTATAATAATAAAATACAAATTTTATGGGGCTGGCTGACAGATAATAGCTTTTTGCTGTCTGTCAACTATGTTACTAATAACAAAATGTAATGCACCATGGGGCTGGAGAGATGACTCATAGCTAAGATTACTGGCTGCTCTTCCAGAGGACCTGAGTTTGTTTCACATCCCCCATTTTGGGTGGCTCCAGCTCAAGGGGATCTGATGCCCTCCTTTGACCTCAGAGGACACTTGCACACTTGTGCTTATATAAACCCACATACACAAAAATAATAAATCCTTTTAAAATGTAGGGATTTAGGGGCTGAGGAGATGTTTCCGTTAGTAAAGTGCTCGCTTGCAAGGATGAAACCCTGCTTTTGATTCCCAGTACCCTCATTAAAAAAGTTGAGTATGGCAGCACTTGTCCGTAAGAGGCAGAAACAGGATGATCCCTGGAGCTTGCTGGCCAGCTAGTCTAGCTAATCAGTGAGCTACAGGTTCAGGGAAGAGTCTCTGTCTCAAAAAATAAGGTGAAGTGATAGAAGGAAACACCTGATGTTAACTCTGTCCTCTTTGAACACACCTTCAACCACATGCATGTACTACATATGCACATACACACACACACACACACACACACACACACACACACACACACACACGACAGACACTAAAGCGGATTTAAACAGGATGTGGTGTTACACACCTATAATCCCACCACTTGGGAAGCTGAAGCAGGAGGATTTCAAGTTAACAGCCTGCCTGGGCTCAAAGGGAGACTGTCTCAAAAGCAAGCAAACAAATAAAGAGTGGGCATTTGGTAATTTAAAGGGTGGGTTTAAGGGTTCTTGCATAGCACTATCTTCCAAGCAGAGGAACTGCCATCTTCATAAGACCCACTCTGCTTGCCAAAGCTCAGTACTTGCAGGCTTGCTGACTATTGAAATTCCCTCATAGAGGAGTGGGACCTCTATAGAGCAACCAGCAACCCCTCCAAGCCAGGTGTATACAATTCTGTGGAAGCCATTATGTATGTTGGGTGCAGACTTTCTAGTGAAACTGCTTTTAGGGTCACCAATGCTCCTGTTCACAACTCCTAACCAGTACTCTGTACGTAAGCTTAATAAACTCATTGGTTCCTCAGGGTGAACTTAGGTGTAATCAAACTTTGGCTTGCCATTGGACCTTATGAGGAAGAGGTAGCTATTGCCTAGTCCCTCCACCCCAGGGGAAAATACTCACAACAAAGGGTCTTCGACTAATTGTTTTGCTTCCAGGTGGAGCTGTTCTGTCATAGGATTATCGTGATCTGAAGAGATCAATCTGAGGTAGATTTGGGGGTCCTTTCAACCAGCAAGTGATATTATAGGCAGTTGGTATGCAATGTGGGAAAGGGTGCTAGTCTGAATGTTTATAGCAGTGAGGCCTCCTCTACCTCTCAACTATCTAGTTCTGAAACTGGGTGAGGCTTAACATCTTCTGGTCTTGTTCCCTCCACCATAAATAGAAGGCATCTTTTTTTGTTTCAGGGTTCTCTGATGTATTCCCTCCTTCCCAGGCTTCAAACGTGTGAGCCTTCTGTCCCAGACTCCTGAGTGCTCAGATTTCAGGCCAGTACCAGCATACTTGGTTTAAGCCTATGTACTTTCTTCAGTTGATTCAGTTGTTTTGTTGACAACACCATTTTTATGAATATGTTACGTATCTTGGCATTTTGGTTGTGAAACTAGCCTTCACAACGATCTGAGCCATCTTTGCAGTCCATTACATATCTTAAAAATAAAATCCCACTGGGCAGTGGTGGCACACACCTTTAATCCCGGCACTCAGGAGGCAGACTCTATGAGTTTGAGGCCAGCCTGGTCGAAGAGCAAGTTCCAGGACAGGCTCCAAAGCTACAGAGAAACCCTGTCTCGAGAAAAAAAAAATCCCCTGGCTCCCGAGAGCAGCATTACCCTCTATGTAAGGTAACACCTTTTACTTTAAAAACATTTTTAAAATTTATTATTGGTATTTTGCCTGAACATTATGTCTATGCACCTTATATCTGCCTCGTTCCTGTGGAGGCTAGAGAGGGTGTCATATCTATGTAGTACAAGAACCAGGTGTCTAAGCATAACTAGCGATCCTGGCCAATTTCTGGCTGGGAATGATTAGCTCTATCCCCAGAATTTCCCTGTTTCCCAAAGACCAGAATTTTTCAAAGGAATTTCCAGATTTTTAATTTTATGGCCATTGGATTACATTCTCCTATTGTGCATTCCCTGGGAGGGGCCTTTCTATATATTTATCCTGTATTTTCAGGAAGCCTCTGTTTTTGCATTGGAACTCCCTTGTTTCTGGTAACTAAGGGGCCCAGCTGCTGGGCATGCAATTGTAAACTCTGTATTCTTACTTCAAAAGATAACCTCCCACATCTTACCTTTCTCCAGTACAACCAGACATTTAAAAGGGGTATCAGTGATTAGAGGTCAAGATGAATATTGGCTGCTGGTTTGTAGTGAATACTAATTCCTTCCCTATATCTGTCCTCCTTAGTTCCCAGGTCCAGGTCTGAGAGCAGTGGTCATTCATTGGACCATGACCCTGCATTCATACCAAACATAAGCCTCAGGAGGAGGTAAAGGGGCAGGGAGTAGAATGGCCCAGGGC
Source organism: Peromyscus eremicus (assembly GCF_949786415.1). Taxonomy (NCBI): domain Eukaryota; kingdom Metazoa; phylum Chordata; class Mammalia; order Rodentia; family Cricetidae; genus Peromyscus; species Peromyscus eremicus. Next base: position 33,168,600 of record NC_081439.1, on the reverse strand, counting down.
TTTGATGAAACCTTAATTTTAATGGGTCTATTGTCTGGGAGACAGTCCATTTGACAGCATCCATGGCTTCTACTTTCTTGCGTGTGGTGGATCCATGGTGTAATGCCAGCTACTTTCACAGCCATAAGAGTGGAGAGAATCACCATGCAAGGTCATTTCCAAATTGGTTTCAGTTCTCCTTTTGGCTACCTGTTTGAAGAAGCAGAAACTGGTGGTGGACTTGGAGATTGGCTGGGTCTCTCAGAAGGGAACTATAGAGCCTATACTGATTTGAGAAAGGAATGATTAGAGTTCTGCCAACTTCTGGTCTCTGAGCCTGGGAAGCACTGGGGGAGGTCTTCCAAATATAATTCCATAGGGTTTAAATCTCTGCCTATATGGGGTACAGAAGCTAAAGCAAAGCAAGAAAGGAGGTCTTCCTTTGCTTCATTATTTTCTTCATTCTAATGAGAGTTTTGTTAGTTCCTTTTAATGGCCTGTTTGTTTGTTTGTTTATTTTGCCTGCCCAAAACTCTGAGGTCTATATGCACAATGAAGTTTTCAATCTATGTCTAAAGCTTTTGCTATTAATTGAAAGATTTTGCCTATGAAAGCCAGGCCATTTTCAGACCCCATTAATAAGAGGAGATCAAATCAGGGAGCAATTCCTGGAGGAGCTTTTTAGTTGCTATTTGAGCAGTTTTAGTTCAGATGAAAAATGCTTTTACCCACCTGGAAAAGGTATCTATAAAAACTACCAAGTACTTTTATCCTCTCCTGTCAGGCTGGATCTTGGTGAAGTTAGTTTTCCCAGAGTTCACTGGGGTGCTAGTCTCTTATTCAGACCCCTTCCTGGGTAAGGGCTCTCTGTTTTGGATTTACTTGAGCACAAACCTGGCATCTGCTGAGACATCCCACACTAGGCTGCCCAGTCTAGGTATAACATACCTTTGTCTGAGCAACTCACAAAGTTTTGTGGACCACAGATGAATAGCCTAGTGAAGGTCTCTTACCAGAGTCCTGCTAGTTGTTTCTAGGAGAATGATCTTTCCCTCTGGTGTCAACCATCAATCTGTGGGTCTGAGCTGTCTGTTTCTTCTTTACCTTGGCATCTCAGGCAGCATTGTGTTGCATCTCAGGCAGTATTGTGTTGGAGCATATCATCAGAATATCAATAGGCACCACTAGTTTTAGGGTACTTTGTCAGGCAGCCAGGTCAGTGGAGGACAGCAATTTGTAGGGAAACTCAAATAGCCTCTAGGAGGGCCAAGATTTTCTCATTGTTTTTAATGTCCTTACTCCGAGTAGTGAGCAGCCCTCTTTCTCTATTGATCATACCATAGACATTTGAAGTAGTAAAAGTATAATGACTGTCCATGTATATGGTGGTGGACTTTCCTTTCCCCATCTGAAAGCTTGGGTCAAATTGATCAGTGCTTCTCTCTGGGCTGAGTTACCTGGCTTGCACCCAAATTGTTTCAGTTAAAGAAACTACTGAAGCTCCCATATACCTGGTTTCATCTTTCATTTTGCAAAAGTCATAGATGAGCACCTTTGTCATCAGGCAAGAGGGAAGCTAAATTGATGGTGGTAGGTTTCTAAAACTGGTTCAAGGGTGGTCCAGGAAGGCATAGTACTGGTTCACACAGTCATTAGACAGCCAGTGTTCTAGTGCACCTCAGAGGATGGCCTCATCTACATCGTGGGGGTACAGTGAGTATAAGATCTTTAACTCAGTGTTAACTTGCATTTTGTTGTTGTTGTTGTGTGTTTTTATTTTAATACTGGAAGTAGTCACCACAGATCTTAGACAGGTAGCTGATCCTGTGGCTATAGGGTTCAATCATTTGGATAAGTATGTTATAGAGTGTTTAAATGGCCCCAAAGTTTGGGTTAAAACCCCTTTTGTAATGTCTTTTGTTTTGTGAACAAACAGATGGGAAGGTTTTGAGACATCTGTAAGTGCTAAGGCTGGAGCTGAAGTCAGAGATGTTTTTAAAGCCTCAAATGTCTTATATTTAGTCTCAGTACAGATTAGGGGCTCAGTGCCCACTTTGTGCTGGTGCATAGAGGGCTTGCTATTTCTGAAAACCCTGGTATCCAGAGGCAGCAATACCTAGCTGCACCTAGGAACTCCGGAACCTGTGTCTTAGTCTTTGGAGTTGGGATCTGAAGGATGGCAGCAATCCTATTCTGAGACAGTCTTCTTTTGCTTCCCCTCAGCTGGTAGCCAACATAGGCAGCCTCTGATGTACAAAGTTGGGCTTTCTTAGCTGACATTCTGTGGCCCAAGGTCTGTAACTCTTGCAGCAGTCCCTCAATGGCCCTTTTATAAACTGTTTTCCAATAAACCTCTGATAGAAGGATGGGAAGTAAACTGCTAGTGTCTCATCAAACAGGGTTTGTGAACTTTTAAATCTTTGGGGCAACCTGGTCCATGTTAGTTGCTGGTTGTAATCTCACACTGAGTCTGTCCATTTAAAAGCAAAGATGGGTTGACTCAACTCTGCCGATGGGAGGTTGAAGGATAAATCTTTCAAGTCCAAGACAGTGTACACCTGTTTCTCTAGAAGAACCAGACTCATGAGAATCAGAGATCTCAGGTTTCCTTACAGGCAAAAAAGGTATATTCAAGGGTGACTGACATGGCATCAGGATAGCTGTCTCTACATTCCAGGCATTATGGACTGGACTGCAATTTCCCTTTTTGTTTCCAGGGTCACTAGGTATTGTTTAATCTAGACTAGGATGGGGGTGGGTGGGAGGTAGCTGAACTGGTTAGTTAAATAATTATAAGAACTTGCTATTAGGCCAGTCCTGGGATGTTGGTTTCTGCTCATACTCCAAGGAATCTTTATTGTCAATCTGAGAGATAGTTCAACTGTATCTTTTGATTGGAGGCAGAACTTCCAGCTAGGAGATATTCTTCTGACAGATTGTAAGACACTAAATTTTTGCTGGGTTATCTGTAAGTCTAACTGTGTCTCATCATCAATGAAGGTTTTTCTCTCTCAATCAGTTCTCTGCTGTTAAACACCTTTTGAGCTACCTCCAGCAACTGGAACCTATTTATACTTTTAAATTTTTGTTTTTTTCTAATGTCTGGTGCTGACTGGGTGACAAAGGAAATCTCTATAGCAGCTGTTTTTAATCCTTTTAAAAAGCACCTAGTGAAAAATTGTTTAAAGTCTCCTTGGTCAGTGTTAGACAGCAGGAAAAAATGTGGTCTGTCCAGGCTGTGCTGTCTGATTAGCATTCCCCTTGCCTGGTCCAGGGATAGTTTTTCTAATTTTTTCAGAGAATGGTAGATTTTTAGTTTTCCAATTATACAGATTTTTTAAAAGATATATTCTATTTATTTATCATGCATACAGTATTCTGCCTGCATGTATGCCTGCAGGCCAGAAGAGGGCATCAGATCTCATTATAGATGGTTGTGAGTCACCATGTGGTTGCTGGGAATTGAACTTAGGACCTCTGGAAGACCAGCCAGTACTCTTAACCTCTGAGCCATCTCTTCAGCCCTACAGATTGTTTTTTAAAAGGAGACATATTACATAAAGGAGAAAGGAGTGGAACTTTCACTTTTCCTTTGGGCTCAGCCTAAGGGAACTTTTTCCCTACCCCAGGGCTGCTTAGAGCAGAGAGGGAGCAGAGGGAATGCTCATCTGGGGGAACTATTTCCTTCTCTTATGTGCATTCTGCTTAGGTGACAGGGGGTCCTGGATGAGAGGTTCAGACCCTCCCCACCTCTACACAAGGACTAACCTGTGAGCAGAGTTCAAGCAACAGAACAAGTAAGCACCCCTGTTCCATGAATAGGACAATTGGAGGTTTTTTCAGGGGGATTCTCTGGGCAACCTGTCAGAGATAAAAGTATTTGTGTCCCTAACATGAGAGGACACAGGTCTTAAGCCCAGGGGTTTTCACATCAGAGAAAGCCACTGATCAGTTTGGGAAACAGAACACACACACACACACACACACACACACACACACACACACACACACGAATAAAGACAACCAGGGGTGACCACCCCACATTCATACATCTGAACAGAGGGGGAAACCCAGTTACATCTCAGATGGTTCCTGGACGCTGGATCAGTGGCCACATCTGACCTCTCCTATGTGTCCAAACAGAAGGCACCATAGCCAGACTTATCTTTGGGGGTGGCAGACCAGGTAACTTTCTAATTAGTTTCCTTCATGGGTATAGCTGTCAAAACCCTCTAAAGCATTAGGCAACGACTGGTCAAAAGGGAGCCATGGGGACCTGAAATATATCAGGTTGCCCATCCCTAAAAGTCCCCTGACCATTGCATTCTTCCTTGTTCCATGGGATTCTGAGACCCCCAGTGTCTCAAGGTCTGTGTTGTGGGATATTTATACACTGTGTGAAGATATATTGCTGTGATTGGTTTAATAAAGAGCTGAATGGCCAATAGCTAGGCAGGAGGTATAGCTGGAATTTCCAGGCAGAAAAAGGAAGAGGAGAAGGAATCAAGGGGCAGGAGAAGCCAAGAGACATGGAGAGGAAATGGGAGGTGCAAGATGGAAGAGAGGTAATGCCACATGATAGAATGCAGATTAATATGAATGGGTTAATTTAAGTTATAAGAGCCAGTTAGCAACAAGCCTAAGCTATAGGCTGAGCTTTCATAATTAATAAGAAGTCTCCATGTTATTATTTGTGAGCTGGCTGGTGGGACAGAGAAAAACTAATTATAGGTCTGGTCTCTGGGATCATGGTGGGACCTCCAGAAATGTAGGGTATTCACCAGAGAAGACTGCTTGGACATGGCTTTAGCCAATAGAAAGTTTTTATTAGTCAGTCAGCAACTATACTGGGTGTTGGGGATCACAGTGTAGGCCTGAGCCTTTCTTAGGGTGAGCTTTTAAGCAGAAAAACCATGTCCTGTGTTGACATACTTTAGTTAACAAGAACAGTTAACCAGAAGCAGAACCACAGAAGCTAAAAAGTGACTTTCCCAGAACTACAGACTTTGATGGATTAGGTCTTTGTTTTCATTTTGGCAGATGGTATTGTCTATGTGCTAAATTTTATGACCTGAATGGTACTTCTATCATGGTGCCAGTTGTGCTGAGGTCTGGGGCCCTGTTACAATATGTGTATATCTTAGTTAGGGTTTCTATTGCTGTAATAAAACACCATGACCAAAAGCACCTTGGGGAGGAAAGGGTTTATTTCATCTATTCCTTGTAGTCTCATTGTTTAGAGAGGTCAGGGCAGGATCTGAAACAGAAGCAATGGAGGAATGCTGCTTACTGGCGTGTTCCTTATGGCGTTTTCAGCTTGCTTTCTTGAGCACCCAGGACCTCCATCTCAGAGGTGGCACTGATCACAGTGAGCTTGACCATTCCATATCAGTTATTAAGCAAGGAAATACATCACAGGCTTGCCCACAGGCCACTCTGGGAGGGACATTTTTTCAGTTGAAGTTCCCTATTTCCAAATGACTAGCTTGAATCAAATTAAAATAAAACTAGCCAGCACAGTGTGTGTGTGTGTGTGTGGGGGGGGGGGTTGTCAGGTTTTTCTTTCGGCTGCCAGCTCACAAGTAACAACATGGAGACTTGTTAATTATAGAGGCTTAGCCTTGGCTTAGGCTTGTTTTTAACTAGATCTTCTAACTTAACCCATTTTTATTAATCTATATTCTGTCACGTACTGCCTATCCTGCTTCCTCTGTGTCTCCTCGAATCTCTCTTGTGTGCCTAGATTCCTCCTCCTACTTCCTCTCTCTGCCTGGTAGTTCTGCCTATACCTCCTGCCTAGCTATTGGCTGTTCAGCTTTTTATTATACCCGTCACAGCAATAAACCTTCACACAGCATACAAATATCCTACAATGTGTGTGTGTGTGTGTGTGTGTGTGTGTGTGTGTGTGTGTGTGTGTGTGTGTGACAGAGAGAAAGAGACAGACAGGCAGGCAGGCAGACAGAATGTTTACACATATGTATGGAAGTTTATAAAATAGTAAGTTTTTATATGGATATCTCACACATCTGTAGTTATTATTCCCTCATCTCTTTTCCTCTGCCATGTCCATGTTTGTCTCTGTCTCTGCGTGTGTCTGTCCCTCACAAAGAGTTTTGTTCTATCATTATTGAACAGTACAGAAAACATCACATGAGAAAGGAATGGAATACAGAAATCTTTAACAGTTTTATAAGGGATTACGTCACTGACTCCAACTGATCCAAGTAACAAACAGTATTACAAACAACATTGTTTACCAAGCACTATCTGAAGATTACATTCAACATTATTGTGGACATTCATTTTATAACATTGATTTCAAACTTTATTTTTGCTCTCTTTGGAAGATGATCATCAGAACACACATGTCTTACTGTGATTCAGAGGCATGAAAAAGTGCATAATTTAAGAACTATGCATTACCTTAGGTTGTAAAAGTTGATTTACATGGGAAATACAAGACAAGTAAGGTAGATTGTGACATAGTTTTCTTAAAGGCAGGTTAAACAAACAAGCTGAGTACACAATAGGATAGCAGCTTTAAGTCTTAAGTGACCTCAGTGTGTACTATTAACTTTGTCTGTGAGGTCCAGCAAAAGTTCCAGTGTTTTAGAATGTACGAGAGATTTTCAATATTGCAGTGCCACAATGCAAAAATCAAGTCTTAACCCAGTTGTGGGCTCTGAGTGCTACAGTAACAACCAGCCTGTAAAGATGTGCCCATTGGTGTAGTAATGGTATGAATGTTTTTAGGGCTAACCAACAGCTTTCTGATTGGATTTAAGACTTATTTCACATGAGGAACCCAGGCCTGGTACTGGAAATATGGCAAAGAACCCATGGCTGGGAGATCATAGGCTAGAAAAGAACTATTATTTTGCAAAATAGGCATATCACCAAATTGCCTTCTCAGTATATATATTGAAGCCCATAGATGAGTGTAGCTCTCATCCCTTGTCAGAGAAACATGTTTGTACAGTGGACAACAGTTAAAACAGAGACTACTGGTCAAAGTGCAGAAAGCAAATGTTTGTGGAGTGTTCAGCCATAAAGATGACACCCTCCCACTTTCAAAGCTCATGGAAAATCCTGGAAGAGGTGGCAGAAAGATTGTAAGTATCAGAGGTCAGGGAGGACTGGGATGAAACAGTGTCTTCTGGATTTGACATGCTCATTGCACTGATGGAATCACAACCAGTTAACATGGAGTTAAGAGGGGTTCATGTGGCCCTGACCATCATTGAGATTTTACTGACAGTTGTTGGTTGCTAAAGGAGGGAGATCAGTTTTCTTTAAGGGTATGGTACCTGGTAGGTTGACTATGTTTTAGTAGATTGACCCATATGCATAGTCATATGGGCAGCACTGATTGGACTCTGAATTCTTTTTTAAAAAAGAAGAAGACCTGAAGTTGAGAGGAGGATGTGTGTAGAAAGATGTATACAGTAGGTCTATAAGGAATTGGAGTTGGGGAATAATAGAGTGAATACAATCAAAGTTCATTGTATGCTTGTATGAAATTGTCCAAGAATAAATAAAAGATATTATATTAAGTACCAAAGTCCACTTAAGATGTGGATGCTAAAAACTGGACTTCACAATAAAGCAAGTCCTTTAAAATAAAATTTTATTTTACAATATATTTCACATTATATGTAATGTATTTAGGAGGAGTAAATGGGGAGGGGGAGGGAAGGGCAGGGTAAAGGAGGAAATATGGGGAGGGACAATTAACACTAAGGGCCTTTTGAAAAGTAATATGGAAATCTACTACTGTAGAAGCTTCCTAAAATGTATACATATATGAAAGGAATTTAAAAGGAGTCACAATAAATGGGAGAGACAATGCTCAACTAGACATCTTAAGCCACCAAGTAAAACCTCCAATTTCAGGAATAGGTTACATCTTGTTGAGTGATTGGTCTCCCAATCATCACAGGCTACTGCCAAGATTATTGGTTACTCTCCATAAATTGATAGTAAGGCCCTATTGTTGAAAACACAACTTACTTATGTTATTGAACATGGGGAATTGAGCTGGTACCCAACTAGAAGCTTTGTCCCTACTTACAAGCATTCATGGTGCTGGAAGGTACTTTGTATGCTACTGGAAAAAGAAAGTAATCATCAGTTTCACCTAGTTACAAATATAAATACTGTGATTACAACAGAGACCTACAAATGCAAAATACACCGATGTTTTAGTGGCTAACATGTTATGGGAGTATCCACGCACTTTTCGATTGGATTTAACTTCTATTCCATGAAATGGAACATATACCTGACATTTAGTAGCCAAGAACCTGAGACTAGATAGGTCATGGGCCTAGGAGAAAACCTACTACTAATATTCGGCTAAGGAACATAGTAATAAAATGAGTCCTTAATGGCACATTACAATACCCATAGATAGGAGCATAGCTGAACCCTCATGAGAAGCTTCTTGCAGTAGATGGGAATTAACTCAGAGACCCACAACTAGACAGTGTGCAGAGAGTGAGAGGCTTTGGAGCACTACTCCCTAAATGGAATATCTTCATCCAAGGTTTCCCCTCAAGCAGGGATTTATACAAAAGAGGAGGTGGAAAGATCCTATGAGACAGATAGTGGATGACTCCAAGGAAACATCCTTCAGACATAACAGTGCTGATACACATATGAACTCACTGTAACAGCACACACAAATCAAACCAGACAAAATCCCAGCACTGAGATGGGGAAGTAGACATGAAGTCTATTTGTAATTGATACCTGATGTGGATATCGCTCTGTATGCTGTGAATGTGTTGCTCTGATTTGGTTGATAAATAAAATGCTGATTGGCCAGTAGCCAGGCAGGAAGTATAGTATAGGCAGGACAAACAGAGAGGAGAATTCTGGGAAGAGGAAGGCTGAGTCAGGAGATGCTGCCAGCCGCCTTGAGGAGAAGCAAGATGTAAAGATAACAGTAAGCCACAAGCCACGTGGCAAGGTATATATTTATAGAAATGGGTTAATTTAAGATGTAAGATCTAGCTAGTGAGAAGCCTGAGCCATTAGGCCATACAGTTCTAATTAATATAAGCCTCTGTGTGTTCACTTGGTGTGGGACCGTGGGAGCCGGGTGGGACCAGGAATACTTCACCTACAGATACCTGCTGGAAAAGGGAAAAATCAGCAATTTCTAATAGAATGTCATTGAGTATATCAGCCACAGTCCAGGGCATGTCCCATGTCCAGGAGTATGTGGCCAACACAAAGCAGACACTTTGTTTTTGTTTTGTTGTTGTTGTGGGTGCATTTTGTTTTGTTTTGAGTTGTTTGCATTGTTGATTATTTTTAGTTTGTCTTGATTTTCATTTTTTGTTTTCTTTTTGAGAGTCAGAACATGAACTTGGGTGGGTAAGGAAGTGGGTAGGATCTTGGTGGCATTGGGGGAGAGGAAAGAAGCTGATCAAAATATAATTTATGAAAAAATTAAATAATTTTTTTAAATGCATAAAAATTTATTTCACAGTTTCATGATATATCTAATGTAACTTGATCACATTCAGTCTCCATTACTATCTTGTATCCCTTTATCTTCTCACTGAACCATTTCTTCCCAACAAGTCTACCTGTTAGGTTAATGTCCCTTTTTTTTGGCCCCTACTACTTTTAATTAGGGTTGCCTGCATGAGAATTAGTGGGGGTTAGTTATTTGAGTAAAAAATGTCAACTTATCAGTGGCTATACCACGGAGGAATATGACTCCCTCCTCCCCTGGGCAAGCATTAACTGCCTTTAGCTTCTCAGCTAACTGTGGAAACTTATGAACCCCTCACCATACATGATGGAATGTTAATGGACTCAGGCTCAATCTTGTGCAGGTCTTGTACAACTAACCACAGTTTGCTGTGAGTTCTTGGATGCAACAACCATGTCATGTTCAGAAGATAGCATTTCATAAGCACTCCTCCATTCTTTGCCTCTTATGTTAAAAACTAGTCCTTCTGAAAACTACTCAAGACTTTAAAGGATTATAGTGACTGAAGAAAGGATGGTAGGTGGTGTGTGTGTGTGTGTGTGTGTGTGTGTGTGTGTGTGTGTGTGTGACAGAAATTGCGTGCCTTTGCCCAGCAGTGGTGGTGCACATGCTTTTAATCCCAGCACTCAGGAGGCAGAGGTAGGTGGATCTTTGTGATTCTCTGTGAGATCAAGGCCAGCCTGGTCTATAGAGCGAGTTCCAGGACTGGCTCCAAAGCTGCACAGAGAAACCTTGTCTCGAGAAAAAAAAGAAAAGAAAAATTGTGTGCCTTCAATAGAGGGAATAGTATGGCTAAAGCAAATAAGCAGGCTAGAGATATGACTTAGTGGGTAAAGGTGCTCGCTGTGCAACTGTGAAGATCAAATTTCAAATCATAGCACCTATATAACAAGCTGGGAGTTCTGTGTATACCTCTAAGTGCAGTTCTGGGTGGGGAGGAGACAGAAGGATTTCTGGGACTTATTGGCTTCCAACCTAGCTGAAAAAATGTGAACCCCATATTCAGAGAGAGATTGCCTTGAAGGAACAGATAGAGAGTAATAGAGGAGACACCTGATGGCTGATTCTGGCTTCTTGTGCATTGTCCACAGACACATGTATCTGCATAGCCATAAATATACATGCACTCACCAGAATACATATATGCACAAGAATGAGCAAATCTTTTAAAATATGACAAATGACCAAAATTATAATGGTCGTAAGAAGAAAAATTATAATTGCTAAAGTATTGATATACTAGGTATTGCTGTGTTCTGTCTTTATACCTGTTTAATATACCCATATATTTATAAAATATGTTTTTTTCAAACTGAATTTGAAATCACAGTATCAAAATTTGGTGAATGATCTATGAATATTAAGAACACCAGAATTTATCATGTACAATAAGAGTTGTGTGATATTTTTATGTATGAATAGTACATATACTATATGTACAGTAAGTAGGTTATGATAGAAAATGGACTTCTTTTTTTTAAGATTTTAAAAGAAGCATTTATTTGTAGTATGTGCATTATAGGAAACACAACACAAGAAGCCAAGAACAGCCACCCAGTCACAAACAGCTCAGCTTGATGTGTCCTTCTAGATGCTGCAAGTGTACACACAGTTAGGGAATTGAGATTATACAGTATGTACCATGCTTTCCCCCACATTGCGAATATTCACCAACTAAAAACTCCACGCTACATGAGTATTTTGATAACCAAAAATACACGCTATCTCAATCTGTCAGACAAAACTGTAATCCTGTCTTCCTTGGCAAGAAAAATTTTATAGAAGACAAAAATGGCAGCAGGCCTCTAGATAGAATACTGGCAAAGTTACAATTAAAATTCCGCATTCCTCAATGCTCAGCTTACAAGAAAACAAAGCCACAGACCACATTAAGCACAGCATTTCTAAGTTTATCATCAGATCTATATACTAAAATATGAGGGAGAAGGTATGTTCCTGCTCAATAAATGTATTCCTATGGAGTAGCTGAAGATGCACCTATGGCAGGGATTCTCAGGATGTCAGTCTCAACATAGTACAGCGCTGCAGATCTCGCCCTGTGAGCCTCCCTCTGCCCCTCCACAGTCGGCCTAGCAACATGAATTAACTCACACTGTCAAGACATGGTTTAACAATTCTATGCTCAAGAGGAACCTTTTCTGTCAATCTGTCAAGCTATCCCCTTTAACCATATGCTCTCCTTTAGGACATTTATGAATTTCAGATGTTGTGGAATGAACTTTGTGCACAAGAAACACAAGTATCTTCCCAGAAATGCACATATGGATCCCTGGGTACAGTTGTAGATGTGTGCTCTTATAGCAAAGAGCCCTTCCCTAATCCATGCTCTTTTCTGCACAACTCCAGTTCAGGATGATTCTAGTGAGGGTATTACAAAGGTCACCCGCATAAGACAGCCCTTCCAAAAGACTAGCAGGACATTTATAGTGACTATCTTGCTACTTCTAACGTCCTTTGGGCACTGGGACTTAATCCTCCTAATACTTGGCAACATTAACTGAAATGCACACCGGAACAATGGCTAGACACCTGGGAACCATCCAATAGGCATAGTACCTTACTCTGCCTTATTCTTTCTCCTATGCACCTCCACCACCTGGTAACAGTATCTGCTCAAAGACCAAGTTTAACAATCCCATTACCACCCCCCCACCCTCTACCCCCACCCCCCACCCCCGTGTAACAATTCCTATGAAATAACAACCCTTAAAAGATGTTAGTAACCCTCTATTTTACCATGTTGTGCATTTTTCATTTATGAATTAGCATATGCATGTGGGCACAAGCATGCCACTGTGCTTGTATGGAGGCTAAAAGACAATTTGTAAATCAGTTTTCTCTTTTTATCAGGTGGATCCTGGAGATCAAACTCAGGTCCACCAGCTGGGTGGCAAGTGTCTTTACCTGCTGAGCCACCCTGCCAGTCCATTATGCACATTTTCTTACTATTTTGAGACAAAGTCTGTGTGGCCCTGGCTGGCCTGGAACTCGCAAGGTCCACCTGCCTCAGCCTAGGATTAAAGGCGTGCATTACCACAGCAAGTCTATTATGCACTTGAAAGTCTAAAGACTAGATGTTTTCAGTAACGTTCAGTTTCCCCAGCATATGCACAGTGCAGTGCAGTAAAGAAACTGCACAAACCTAACAGGCTTATAAATAGCAACGTTCCGGTCTAGAACCTCTCCCATCTCTCTTAACCCAAGGGTCAGGTTTATGTAACTGTCATGTTTTTGTGGGGATGTTAACAATGTCACTTCCTAAGTGTTTTGCTCTACGAATTTTAACACAACTTTAAACCATGTCTTTTTACTAACTCTACTTTGTCACACACTGGCAGCCTATTTACCATACAGGAAGACTAGGCACTATATATTTGGACTTGTCTATCTTCTGTATACACGAGATATCACAAAATAAGATTCACAGGTAAAAGGGACAATGGTTAATCTTGCATTACCACAACTTACATTAGTATTAGGCCCTTCGTACGCTTTCTTTCTTCCTCCCTCCCAAACCAGCACAAGTCTGTGTTGCTCAGAACTGGTTTTATCATTCAATCTCTAAAAGACAACATTTCACCATGAGTTTAAACAAGAATTTACAGCATGTATTATTTACTGCATCTACCTTTAACATGCTTTGTGTACTTCTAAACACCTAGAAGGACTAGATGTTTCAGATGAGGACATAAATTTGTCCCCTATATACACAGTAGTGTTGAAACCACACACACGTAACAATGGTTAGATCTCAAAGTGTCTTCTGCTGAGAGCATTCTGGTCTCTGACCTTCTTTTTCTCCAGCCCCTCCCCTGGATCATGTGACACGGGCACTCATCACTTGGATACTTTCACAACTCTCTTCAGAAGACAACCATGCTATGAACTTTAACACAGAGTATACAGAATGTGTTAGTTCACTAACTCTACATTTGTCATACGTTGGCAACCTCTTCAACATCAAGAAACTAGAGATCATAAAATGAGGACTCCTTTGTCCAGTATGTGCACTATATACAGAACAGCAACGTTAAGTGAAATGTATCTAACATGCAGGGTGATCGGTAAGCTAAAGATGTCTAGCACACTAAGGGAATCTTTTTGCAGTTTCTTCCCTCCCACCTCCTCAGTCCACTGTTCTCAGAGGTGGGTTAACTATTCTAAACATAGTATCTCCAGTTTTTCAAAAACTATTTACATAAAATATTATTCTACTACTTCTACTTTTAAATGTACCAAGCACTTTTAAATATGTAGAAAGGCTAGGTATTTCATGTAAGACTTTATCTGCTATTCACACTGCACCAGTAAATAACAGTGTGCAAAACAAAGGTTATTATATGAGGTATCTTCTAAACACAACCATCTGGGCTTTGACCCACTTTCTTCCTCCTCTCTGCCTTCAAACCAGTAGACCAGGTATATGTAATGCTTAGAAATAGCTGAACAAATTCATATCCCCAAATCATTTACAGAACAATCTTTCCTATAAATTTTAACATTGTACACAATGTGTTAATTTTACTTTGTCATAGGCTGGCAACCTCTTTAACATCTAAAGACTAGAAGCTGAAGATTTCAGACAGATTTGTCCATTATTTACAGTATACACCTAGCAAAACAAAATGCAAATTTACAGAAATGGCATCTGAAAGGTCCCATATAAACACACTGACACATGAACTCGCTGCCTCCCAGTACTGTCTCCAAACCACTGAGCAAGTACAGACAGTACTGCTCACAGAGGGGTTCAAATTCTACTCCCAAAAAGCGTTTCATGAATTTTAGCAAAAAGATATTTACAAACTGATATTTTACTACCTCTACATTTAACATACGTTGGGCACGTCTAAACATCTAGATAGACCAGATGTTTCAAGTAAGGACTGTTGTCCACTATGTACACAGCAGTCCATTAAATGGCACACACGTAACAAGAGTAATAAAATTTTTTAACACAAAAAGTACAAAATGTATTGTTCTACTACCTCTGCTTTGTCATACACTGGCAACCTCTTTAACATCTAGAGGGACTAGATGTTATAAGTTAGGACTCCTATGTCCTTTACATGTACTATGTACACAGCAAAGCCAAACACAATGGGACAGTGGTTTCTTTTCCACCCATGGAGCACAATGGCTTGAGCTCTGCATGTCCTTCTTCCGGGAACCAGGGCCCAAACACAATGTGGTAAACTCAGGAGGGGTTTGGCTATTCCTCCCCAAATAATATTTCAAATGAATCCTAACAAAAACATATTTACATAATGTGTTGTTTCGCTACTTATAAAATATATCAGACACTTTAGAACATCTAGAAAGATATTTCCAAAAAATACTTGGCATTGTCAAACACACACACACACACACACACACACACACACACACACACACACACACACACACACGGGTGGGAGTGGGGAATGAATAAAATGCATACACAATACAATAGTTAGAATACCAAAAAAAGACGTCTTCTTCACACGACCAATCTGGCTCCGGACCACTTCTTCCTCCGTCTGGGTCCTATAACTACTGAACAAACAAGGACAAGTGTCGCTCCTGGGTCTTTCTAGAGGTGGCTTGAACAATTCATTTCAAAGTCACTTCTAGAAGACACGTCTACGATGTTTTCAAAGACGACTGGGTACCACCTGATTTCTGATTTCCTACCAATCTCTACAGCTAGATGTCCAGATTTAGCCAAAGGTCTCTCTAAAAGGGTCGGAGATAAGGTTAAGAGCAGCTTTTTCATATTATGTACAAGGCCTTCTACAGCGGCCAAATCTTTGCAAGCATTTCCAAAAGGCCACATGCTATGCCACGTCCTGGCTTCTCTAGGACCCTGTGATCGAGCGTTCCTCCGGCCACTATGTAGGGGCTCTGCTCACCTTCCTCCAGGGCCATCGAGGCCTCTGTCCATCCAGGTCTGGGGGGGGGGTCATCAACAGGGCGGTCTCCTCCCAGCTATGGCCCAGTGTTCCTGCTCAGACCCACCGCCTCAGGCTGCAGAGTCCCCGAAGGGCCAAGCTTGGCCTTCGGGTGGCCGCCCGCCATTCTTTCCGCCATGCCACGCCCGCCGTTCTGGAAGGCATGGCTGGAGCATCTCCAAAGCCCGGTCCTGGAGAGCAGGGTGGTAGGGGGTAGCTGTAGGATCGCGGTCGTGGGGTCCGCAGGATGGAGCCCAAGCTGTCGTCCCGTGTCCCCCCCCCCCCCCCCACCCGGCATAGGTCCCAGGCCGAGGGAGACCCGGAGGAAGGAGGCTGTACTCCCTAGCTCGCCACGCTCTCCGCCGGAACTTCGAAAATGGACTTCTGTGTCATGATTAAAAGAATTGAACTGCCATGGATAGTATGTGTTCAGTACAACAAGTTAAGATGCTTCATTGAGTTGGACTTTGTTTTGAATTGTTCTCATTTAACTTCTCTATTTGTGAAAAAAAAATCTGGAGTTGGGTGTGGTGACCTACACCTGCAGTCCTAGTATTTGGGAAGTAATAGACACAAATATCAGGAGTTCAAGGCAAGCTTCACCTACATAATGAGTTCGAGGCCAGCCCAGGCTACATGAAGCCCTGTCTCACAAGAAACCAAAATCATTTGAGACTGCAGTTCACACTTAACCTCACTAAGTCATTGTTCCATTTCCTTGTGCTAAGTGCCATCTAGTGGTCTTTGAGTTATAGCACTTCCTTTAACTGAAAACTTGTAAATTTTCTTCCTTCGTCCTTCTCTCCCTTCCTTCTCTCCTTTTCTCTCCTCCTTTTCCTCCATGCTCAGATCTGGGGGTAGAGCTCAGGGCCATGGGCATGCTAGGTAAGCTTTGTACCATTGAGCTACTTATCTTGGCCATTGATTTTTAGAGGGACAGGGTTTTGCTATATTCATCAGAGTGGCCTTATACCATGATCCTCCTGCCTCAGCCTCTCTAGTGCTGTAATTACAGGCATGTACTACTATGTCCAGCCATAGCAAGTACAGTTGTTTGTTTCTTGTAAAAAGATGGATAAGCAACTAAGAGTTTATAGAAGTGTTTCTATATATAACTGTATGAAAAATATATACATATATGCATGTGAACGTGTGTGTGTGTGTGTGTGTGTGTGTGTGTGTGTGTGTGTGTGTGTGTTCTTTCACAAAGATACCTTTTTGGACCCATTTTCCTGAACAATGTATTTTGTTATGTTTTATATGTTAAAAACATTGTACACAAGGACATTTTATAGGCCTGGAGAAGTGAGCATAAGGTTCAGATAATTACATTGCAACTTATAACAGTAGCAAAATTATAGTTATGAAGTAGCAATGAAATAAATTTTATGGTTTGGGGTCACCACAACATGAGGAACTGTATTAAATGGTCACAAGCATTAGTTGTGACCTAAGTTGAGATCCATGACTTAGACATTACCTGACAGCCCTTTGATTGGTAAAAAGCTAGGATTTTGTTTAATACATCCCAAAAGGCTTTTAAAATCTGTCCCTGGATGTTGGTGTCAGTAGGGGTCAGGTATGTGGGTGGCAAGAAATGCTTATTTAATATATAGACCAAGATAAACTAATTAGGTTCTGGAACAACAGTCCAACCTCTCCACATCATTAAAATTTTAATCAATCATACCTTGCAGACACAGCTTTTTTCCCTAGGAATTCTTGTTTACGTTGGGAAGCTCAGAATGCTGGCAATACTTAACTCGAAAATACATGTTCGACAAAAGACTGGAAATATTACATATTACTGCTCTAAAAAGAAATGCCTAATATATTCTACAGATGTTTCAGATCACCTATTGAGTGAAGATTTGGGATGAGATCCTGATATGGCATGGTTTTGACCTTAATCTGCACAGACAGCTATTAAACACTAGCTTCCTATTTTCCGTGATGCATTTGCAACCATCTTTAGGGATTTTCAACTTTGCCACTATTGATATTTGGGTCTTAATATTTTTTTAATGTTTGGGTGTTTTAATTGCATGTGTGTGTGTGCACCATGTACACACCTGGTACCTTTGGAGGCCAGAAGAGGTGTCAGCTCCCCTGGAACTGCAGTTTCTGCTGGTTGTGATCCACCATGTGGATGCTGGGAACTGCACTCTCATCCTCCATAAGAGCAGTAAGTGAGCCATCTCTCTAGCCTGGGTCCTAATTCTTTTTTTGTATAGCTTTATTTTTAGTAGGATTTATTAATTATATACAATAATAGGTTTCATAACATTTTCATACATCTCTAATAGTATAATCATATTCACCTCCAATCACTCCTTTCCCACCTGTTATTAGCATTGTTTACAGTAACATAGGTGAGTTGTTCCTTACCATAGTGAGTGCATGATTGACAAAAATTGCCACCCCCCCCCCAGCAATCATTAACTACCTATAGCATTTAGGGAGGAGGGCTCATGAGCTACTCCCCCAAAGCAGCTGTTAACTGCTTATAAATCCTCATGGAGGAATGGGCCATGAAATTCTTTCAAGGAACTGCTACATGAATAACAGGATTTTAGCAGCATTCCTGGTTTCTACCCACTTGATGCTAATAGCCCTTCTTTCTGGGTGCTGGGGATTGAACTCAGGGCTCCACGCATCCTAAGTACATGCTCTATTCCTGAGCCTTCTGCCCCCAGCTCTTCCACAAGTATTTTTAAACTCAAGAACTTTTTTTAGGGTTTAAAATAATCATCTCTGGACAGAAAAATCTTAGTACCTGCCCAGAGGGAGATGGCAAAAAGACAAAAAGCCATGCCTACCACATGGTGAACAAACAGCAACATGGCAGAGAAGAGGAGCTTTAGAGAAAGTGTGAAAAAGTCTGAAGTACTAGAGACAGCACAAAGAAGCTCTGGCCAGTAGCTGAAAAATGACAGCAGAAAGTTACACCCAACGGAACCTCGGGGTGGCTTATAGGGCCTGTTCTAGGGGGCAGGAATTCTGGAAGGAAAAATACATTATCTCATGAAAGGGCTTATTATTCCTCCCATCTCAGTAGCTTGGCTTAAGGAGAACCAGCCTTTCTGAGGGGTATTTCCTTGGTCAGGTGACTGACCTGCCCAACTGGATTAACTGTTTTTAAAAAGAAATTTTTTTAAATATCTGATTGTGCACGTATATGTACATGTAAGTACAGGTGCTTCAGAGGTCAAATGCATTATATCACCTGCAGCTGGAGTTACAGGCAATTGAGCCATTTGACATAGGTACTAGGAACTCAAGTCTGATCCTCTGGAAGAATAGTGTTTCTACCTCCTGAACCATCTCTCCAGCCCTTTGGATTAATTTATAAGGAGACAATGGCACAATTCCACCCAAAGACAGGTTCCGTTCCTTTTATACTTTTTTTTTTTGAGATTACATCATTTCCCCCTTCCATTTCCTCTCCACAAACCCTCCTATATACCTCTTCTTGTGCTTAGGTTTCATTTTTAGGTAGACAGCAAAATCTTTTTCTTTATGGGCCCTTCACTACTACTATAACAGTACTCTGACAAGGTAATCCTGAAATTATTTAGGAAGCAGACCAAGTACATTTTTAGCTTAATAAAAAACTAAAGCACCTCCAGTCACTACTGTGACCACTGAGGGTGAAACCCCCTTCTGCCACTTTGTTAAGCAGCCCTTCTCTAGGTATGAGAGGTTAGCATCTTCTGGAACAGGTCTCTGAACAGTGTCCAGAGCCTGTTCTTTCCAGTACAGCAATGGCCATCCTTTGTAATCACTTTCTCCCAGTGTTTTGTTTAGGGTGTCATTTGGACCTTGGACTTTCACTAATTAGTTTAGAACAGACAAGAAAGGGCATAGTATTTAATTCATAAGATATTTGCATCAGTTACTATGAAAAGTCATGAGCATAAGTGTATTTTTATTTGTAGTTACTGAGAAATTATCAAACTATTAACACTGCTTCAGTAATCAGATACTAGATTCCTTCAAGGCAGAAATCTGGTCATTATTTCTGCCAAGTGTTTAGATGATCAAAAGTTGCTGCATGATGACACATATATTAACTGGCTTTGTTGAATGGATCTAAAAAAATGTTGTACTACCCAAAAATGAACAAGAATTTGACAAAACTTCACAGAAACTATTGATGAAGAAGATAGGTTTAATTGCTCTGGGTATGATGGGGTATGCTTGTAATCACAGCACTTGGGACAATAAGACAGTCTGAAGTTCAAGACCAGCTTGGGTGACACAGAAAATTCCAGGCCAACCTAGAATTAGTAAGACCCTATCTCAATAAACTAGGAAAAGAAAAAAAATCTGTACTTTTCATGTAGAAAAGAAGGGAAGTCTTAGGAGTACAATTCTAATAGGTGTTTTAGGCTTCTCACAAATCCATTTGATAAAGTATGAATAGCCTTCAACTTCACTAAAAGGCTGTGTTCTGAAATTCTGACTGTAAGCTAGCACTTGAATGACACTTAGATCCCTATGCTAATTTCCAAATGCCAGTAATAAACCCACCACTTAGAGTGATGGCCTTTCCAGGGAAAGAATACTGAGGACATTAGCATAGAAGAGAGGAAGAGGTCAATTCTTCTGGATACCAGGCCCCTTAACTACATGAAACACTTATGGGTGAAGAAATACTAGAGTAGTTCTGCTTTATATATGGCTAGCTATACATACAGTTTATATTTTTTATTTTTTCAACTAAATATAAACATATAAGCTACTCCTGGTAGATTTCACCTAAATTGAAAATGTGAGTTTAGAGAAAGGATGGAGCCAGAAAGCTTTGTATTATTACAGATCAGTGAGCTTGAACTACTGGGGTCAGCTATCCAAACATGATGCTGTGGAAGGTGCTCACAACTCATTCTATGCTCAAAGATTTGTGTGAGCCACAGTGCGTTATTGAGAGCTCACATACTAGGTTAGCTTGTCTGGGTTCAAAGTCTGATGCGGTCTATGCTAGCTAGATATGTTAACATTGGGTAATTTACCTGAGTTTCTTTCCTCATCTTATAATAACAGTTGTGATAATAAAATGTGTCAGGCCTCCTTAATACAATGCCTGCAACATGGTACATACTTCATAAATGGCAGTTATGTTGATTATGAATTTGGCTCAATTTGTTATTCCTTAATTTAGAAAGTGAATGCTTTTTTGTATTTAATGTCTACCTTCAACAATAAATACCTTTGGACTATGACAGATTTTGATATTATCTAAGAAAACACAATGGCAAACCAACATGGTAACACAGTGACCTTTATTGAGAAGGTCCAAACATCAAAACTGAAGTATTTTTCAGTTCAGTTTGTCGAAATACTTCAGTTTTCCAGCTGGATCTGGGATTATCTGTTTAAAAAGAAAAGGAAATTATTCATTTAAAAAAGCCAAAGTACATTATGAATAATAGTTTAGCATTAATTACCCTCCTTTTGCCTAAAGATGTAACCATTAATTCTGGACACCAAATCAAATTATGTACTATGTTTAGGAAAAACTAGATTTGTCCTACCTACTAATTTCAGCTATCCCAAGAAGCAAATAATATATTTCTCAATGAATTAACATCATCTATACTCAAGCAACCCAAAAGTTATTTACAGCTCTTCTCTTGGCCACCAAGCTTTCATAGCAAATTTGGGCCCAACCTAATTTAACACATTGAAAGCATGGCCACAGATGTTAACATATTTTAAAATGTATTTGCTGATTAGATGATGTTATACAATAACCTGAAAAGAAGGCAGCGTGTTCACTAAGGATTTATCAAATGAATTTTTAAAGGTATTTCGAGTATTGGGAGTTGAACCCTGGGTCCTTCAACTGTTAAACAAGAGCGTTAGCACTGAGCTGTATCTAAAGCTCTGTTTACTGCTTTCTTTTTTGAGATAGAACCATGCTGTATTTCCTATCTTAGTTTTGAACTCATGTGTAGCCTAGACAGGCCATGAACTTTTGATCCTCCTACCTCAGCTTCCTAAGTAGCTGGTATTACAGGTTTATATCACTGAGCCTGGCTCAGAATGCTGTGTTTTATAATCTCAAGCTGCAAAGTGAAAAAAAAGCACAGATAAATAATTCAGTGAATAAATACTCTGAAAGAAAAAGAAACTCCTCCAAAGAAAATCTTAGAGGACATGAAGATACTTCATTAATGGTATGTTAAGCACTAGATATATTAAATGATAAATTTCCATAAGGTTGGCTTATATTTGGTTGATTGTACAGGCTTACACATATAATTACAATTCAGAAACTACTGGTTTAAAAAGCATTTCTCCTTTAAGATAGTAGGCAATTCTGCATGCAGATATATAGCAAACCAACTGTGACAAAAAATAACATTGCAGATACATTCTAAGTATTCAGCTCCTGAACGATCAGTGGAAGTTCCCAAGAACATATATATTCACTAGGAAAAGTATTACAGGATAAATATTATACACTTCAGAAAATATGCTATTTATGAGATTAACTTTTAGAGGACATAAACTTCTTTAAGAATCTGGTGAAAACCATGGATTTCCAGAAAAATGTACATGTGTTAGTATATATACTGTATTTAATTTTAGTTGACCAGAATAACTCCATATGTGTGTTTCTGGGGTTGGTCATTCTTTTGACACACATTTACTGAGCACCTGCTATATGACAACTATTTAAACTATTAGCCAGACAGTATGCATTAACGAACTAGATAACTAATGTCCCTTGTCTTCAGACTTATATTTTACCATCTTTAGACTGGTAAATGTTTTTAAAAACAGGTTGATGGGATAGTAAATAGGGTTGGTATACAGTGCTGTGGAAAGACTTTCAAGATGACATCTAGCTGAAATATGAGTGAAGAAGAGGAGCCAGCCAACCACACAGAGGGCAATGCAGAAAGAACATCAAAGGCTCAGTGGTAAAAGCCATGCAAACTTGATGATCTCTGGAACCCTCATAAGGTGGAAGGGGAGCAGACTCCACAAGTTGTCCTCTGCCCTCCACATGGTGGCATGCATAGCCCCCATCATATAAACATACAATGCACAGTAATATGTTTTTAAGAAAAAACAGCAAAGGCAAAGCTCTAAGGCAGGATCCATGTTCAAAAAAAGAGAAAGGAGTACATCTGAAGGTAAAACATGACCTACCACCCTTGACTATCTCTGGCTAATGGTACTTCTATTTTAAGAAAATTTATTCCTTCTTTCCTCTAGTATTTTTCCCTAACTACTGTTTGATTTTCAGAAGATAAAAACTTGAAAGATTTTAGATATTATTTAAAAAAAGGTTAATTCAAGTTTCCAAGTCATTCTATTCAAAGGTTACTTCAAGGACTGCTTATAAAGTGTACCAGTATCCCTAAGGGAGGAAAGTGTATCTGTTTGAATCTTTTCTTTCTTTAAATGACAGGGAGCAGACCATTAGCTTCAGTATTCATTAAAACCAGATTTTCTTCAAAGCTCTCTCCTATGCAGAGACATTGGCTCAGGACTGTTTTCTTGGCTCACAATATAGGAAGAAATTCCATACATAGCCTCTAAGTTTATTCTCCTACATCTCTACCTTGCCCTTTTGGTTTCTCCCTTTTTTTTTTTTAACAGTGTATTTCTCTGGACAGTTAGCTTTAAAATTCACAATATTATCCATATTATGACTTCTCTGATTTTAGCTACTCTTCCGCCAGCCCAAGGAATGTCTGCAGCCTGATTTCTGCTTAACAATGTTTACTTCATTTTGGAAATCAGGACAGTCTGATTAAAGCTGGCATACATTTTTGGCTCTGGCCATGCCTTTAACAACAACAATCAACATGACTTACTGTTTCACTACCAGGTTTCCAGCCAGCAGGGCAGACTAAAAGGAACAAAAATAAGAAAAAGGCAGTTAAAAACAGTTTAATTTTCTTGAGTAACTCCTGAACCTGTTTCCATATGAAAGAAAAAATCATATTAAACATGTCCAGACTATCAAGCACTTGGATACTGTTAGCTTGTCTGCTAACACTAAAGAATTTTATTCCTGGAGTTTATTAGCAGGCAGCTTATCTACTTTAATTTTACCAATTATACTTACTTACAGTTACAATATGAAAAATAAATTGGTATCTATAATAAAATTGGAAGATCTGGGAATCTGATGAACTAAAAGGTCTAGGTGAGGCATCCTCTTGAGTTTACATACATGATCAATAAGATTATCTGACTTATATACTGCTAAGTTGTGTGCTACTGCCAAGGTGTGCTGTTTGTTAACAGACTTTAGAATGTGCTGAGTCAGGGACTGAGCTATATTTTCTATACTCCCAAATTTAGCCAAATTATACATTTTTGAGGTACAGAGTATGGTTGATATATGCATACATTGTGGTATTATTGGATCAAAATAACAAACCTGTCTATCATCTCACATAAATCATTGTTTTTGAAGTAAGAATACTTAAAATCTACTCTCATGGGCTGGAGAGCTGGCCTAGTGGTTGAGTGCATACTGCTCTTCAGAGAACCTGAGTTTGGTTCCCAGCATCTATATTAGGTGGTTTATAACCACCTATAACTTTGACTCCAGGGGATATGATTTTTGGCCCCTGTAGGCATCTGGACATACTCTCACACGGACATATTAACTAACACAAACACGTATTTTAAAAAGATCTATTCTCAATAATTAGTGTTTAACTTTTTTTTTGAGACAGAGTCTCACTCTGTAGCTGTGGCTGTTTTAGAACTCACTATGTAGATCTTGCTGGCCTTGAATTTACAGAGATCCACCTATCTCTACCTCCTGGGTGCTAGGATTAAAGGTCTGACCTACCACACTCAATTCGGCAATTACATTTTAAAGGTATATAGAACATATTCTACCTTAGCAAAATTTGACTTTTTTCTATTTAGCTACCACTGAAACTTGAGAAGGATGGACTGCTTAGATTATTGATGTGATACTGAATAATCCTAAGGATTACATTAATTTAAAAAGCTAAATCAGAATGGTCATTCTAACAAGTTCACTGAGATGTAGAGTTTGGGACCGGGCAAGTATTTAAGCAATGTCTTAGGGTTTCTACTGCTGTGATTAAATGCTATGAGCATAAGAAACTTGGGGAGGAAGGGTTTATTCCACTTACACATCACAGTCTATCTTGGAAGGAAGTCAAGGCAAGAACTAAAGCAGCAGCCATGGAATAGTGCTGTACTGGCTTGTTCCCATGGCTTGCTCAACTTGCTTTTTTTAATAGCACCCAGGACTACCTGCTCAAGGGTGGCACTACTAACATTTAGTTGGGCACTCCCACATCAATCATTAATCAAGACAATACCCTAGAGATTCACCTATAGGCCAGCCTGATGGCAGCACTTTAAGTGAGTTCATTACAATACAGTAATAAAATAACTAAACAGCTAAATATAATAATGAAACAAAAATACAACCTATATTACTAAATATTGTCATACTAAATATTGGTACTACATTTTTTATAGAACTATAATTTAAAAAATTCTAGGAGAAACTTTTTTGAGTTTATCCAAAGGGACTATGCAAATAAGGAATGTTTTTGTATCTTGCTACAGTAAGCAGAAGATAGTAGTGATATTTTGATAAAACATTTAAATTAACAATTTTGCTTGCTAAAAGAAATCTACTAAATTGAGAACCATAATCAGAGTATGTTGGAAGTATTCAAATTACATTTGGGATAAGAAATTAAATTATGCCTCTGTCCACCCCCCACCCCTGACAACACACATTAAAAAAAAAAGATGGGTGGGAGGTCATAAGCCCTGCAAGGGATCCTTACTGTTGTTTTACTCCATGGACATGATGTCATGCAGCCTTCTAACAATGTCTCACGTTTGCACACAAAGATAGTGCAGCTCTCAGCCTTCATCTGAAAAACTATTTTTTGTAATGAGTGTAATTAATGTTAAGATTCATAATTGGTCAAAGTGCTGAGAATAAGTGACTGTTAAGTACTTGGCCCTAAAGAAGACATCTGTATCTCTATGGCTCAGGGAACATCTTGGCAGATGGACAGAGGATGAGGAGGAATATTAGGAAACTATGTCATCTGGACATGACAGTTGTACTCATGTTCACAGCAGTTATGGTTACCTGTACAAGACTGGGCATGTCAACATTCTATTATGGATAAGGAGGGGAGCATAGGCCCCACTCCTCGTTGAAGCATTCAATCAGGGAGGGAGTATCATTTTCTTCAGTGATATAGCTACTAATAAGTTGCCCGTGATCCAGAAAATAACCCCACCCCCAGTCATGTTCATGCAAGCAACCCTAATTAAGCTCAATGGGTCACCAATAAAACCACTAAAGTAGGAGGGAGCTTGGTAGAAAGGAGAAGAGTTTTGGTGGGAGAAACAGATAAAAGGGTAATGAGGAATGAAAAAGACCAAATTCATTATAAAAACATATATGACATTGTCAAATAAAAAAATAAGGTTTAAAAAAAAAGAAGAGTAAAAGAAGGGTACCTTCTCCATGCTTGTCAGTGTATTGGAATGCTTGAACCAAACGCAGTGTCTCGTCCACTGATCTACCCACAGGGAGGTCATTCAGAGTAATCTGCCTTAGGACTCCTTTGTCATCAATAATAAAGAGCCCTCTGTAAGCACAGGGATGGTAAAGGTGATTCCATTGCTTCTCAGTTAAGGTAAGTATTCTGCTATATAGTCACCAGTACTACTCTTTGCCACATAGACTCCTATCCTCCATATTATATACTTTTGGATTAGCACTGTTAAATCGTAGTTTGAAAATTTTGTTTTGAGGAACTGGGGAGTTAGCTCAGCAGTTTAAAGTACATACTATACTTCCAGAAGACCCAAGTTCTATTCCCAGCCTCCACTTCAGGCAGCTCATAACTGCCTTTAACTCCTTTCCAGGTAACTGATGCCTTTCTCTGAAGGCACATATCCACACACAGACATACACATATACAGATAATTTTAAAAACCTGTTTTGGGATGAGGGGTTCCTCCCACCTTTCAGGATTTATAAGCAAGCAATGGAGGAGCTTAATGCCTCCTCTGTGTATCTTTAGGCAGTTAATGGTTGTTTCTTTCAGCCACTGTTAAGGTGCCCATGGTCCTACAAACCACCCTACTTAAATTCACTGGGCTATACATATATGCAAAAAGGACATCAAAGTAGAAGGATAATTAGGAGAGGAGCAGGAGGAGTGGGACAAGAGTGGATAATGGGGAGTAAAATATGATTAAGATACAGTCACTATCTACATGTATAAAAATATAATGAAATCCAGTATATTATGTATAATTAATGTATATTTTAAAAACTTAATCTATCTGGTGGCTCATTCCCAGCACCGAGGAATCAAAGGCAAATAGATCTTTGTGAGTTGGTGGTCAGCCAATTCCAGGCTAGTCAAGGCTCCATAAGTCTCTGTTTCAGAAAACAATAAACAATCCCTCCCTCTGAAGGAGAAAAAAAACCTTAATCTGACTTTAAATAATCCCAGCACTTGGGGAGGCAGAGGCAGGATAATTACGAGTTCAAGGTCATCCTTAACTATGTAGTTCAAATCAAAGCCAGAGCGGGCTAAGACCCTATCTAAAAAAAGGAAAAAGCTATTAATCAAAATAAAAGGGCAAATTCAGTATTAGGTAATATTACTTGGTCAATGTTCAACAACTTTTAACTTTTTAAGGCTAAAATTGCCCTTTTTATCAAATAATTCTATTTGTACTTACTAGCTCATGTAAAAGCTGCCAGCCTGGTCTACAGAGTGAGTTCTGGGATAGCCAGAGCTATACCGTCTCAAGCAATCAAAAACCAAAAAAGCTGAAAAGGCTCCTGGGTGAGATACTGCCTTAGTCTTTCCAAAGGTACAGTTTTGCAAAGCACTAAGGACACAGTAGAAAAACATTACTAGAGCCATTTCAGAAAAAAGGAAAAAAGAGTGAAGAGGTTAGGAAGCCCAGATACAAGTCTGGTCTCTGCTATTAACTTATTCTATAACTGACTAAATTTATAGAAATCCACATACCTGCTACTTTTATCTGTAAATAGAGGGGCTGTCAAAGCCCTCTTGCTCTAACAGTGTGCAACCCTAGTTTAAATAGGCCATCAACAGTTTAAAGACTATAACATTCCTGCAAATAGAGCAAAATAGTATTTTTGATCAAAATATCTATCCCCTAACTCTGAAGTACCACATATTTCTAGGAAGATTATACTTGTACTTAGATTTTTCAAAATGTTAACCACAGAAGGGTACCTAAGAGTATGGCCTGAGTCCTCAAGGTATACACCGTAGTCCTTTGAGATCTGATGGTTCAGGTCCGAAAGAAGTGGAATTCTTATTGGCCCCAGTCCTCCCTGTCTTCGAGGGGTATTAATCCTGTAATAGAACACTTCATCTCTCAGTGATAAGTGACATATTAAAAATCAACTCTTCCCGCACATGAAAGTACATAAAACTATGTATATATTTATATATATCCCCTTTATAACAAAAACAGACTACTGTACCTTTTTTTCTTACTGGGTAGTATATCACATCCTAGAAGTACAAAATGTTGATACACATGGCATTTTTAATGTACAAAATACCATATTTTACTGATCTCTACTGATAGACATCAAACCGATTGCATTTTTCTTTTATAAACATTGCTGAAAGCATCCTATACACTCATCCTTCCATACTTCTCTGTTACCTACCTTTTAGAAGTAAAATTGATAGGGTGTATAGTTTAGGTATGCAAGATAGTTAGGATAACTGGCTGAACTCCAACTCACAGAGATCTATTTGCCTCTGCTTCCCCAGTGCTGGGACTAAAGACATGGGCCACATGCTCAGAAAGACTTAAGGTTTTTTAAGTTTTTTAAACATACATTAACTATATATAATACTGGATTTAATTATAATAAAAGGGTGTGTCTTAAGTCTTAGAATGGATCACAAGACAAAGCCTTGAAAGAGGTGGGATGCAATGAGAAGATCTTTCACTGCTATGCAAGGCCAAGAAATACAAACTCCTTGGGAAGCAATGAGGGAACTTAGTCACAATCTCAAATCCATCCATCTTCAGATTTAAGTATCTGTAACATGAAATTATAGCACTTAAGCACTGTTCCCCATGGAATGATGACACTGACATAGCAGCAAAATTAAAACAGAAACAAAAATACTGCTCTGGAGGTCTGCAGCCCCAGTTCTGACACCTAAGTAGAAACCTTAGCTAGTATTAGTATAAAAGTTATCTAGTTAAGAACATAGCCCCCAAATTCCAATAGAAAAGGACACCGGAGGGCTGGTGAGATAGCTCAGTGATTAAGAGCACTGTCTGCTCTTCCAGAGGTCCTGAGTTCAATTCCCAGCAACCACATGGTGGCTTACAATAACCTATAATGGGATCTAATGCCCTCTTCTGGCCTGCAGGTATACATGCAGATAAGAGCACTCCTATATAGATAAATAAATCTGAAAAAAAAAAGAAAAAAAAAGAAAAACACATCTCAATCATTTGGAATGGTATAACTTTTTCATTAGTTAACATGATAAAGCAAATGAACATGTAGATTTAATGTTCTTCTATTAGTAATCAGGATATATATTGTAAGTCTCAGACCAACTGGACTTTGTCCTATATACTTAAACATTTTAATGTGTCTATTTCCGAATGCCATTCTTTCACACCTCTATTAACACCGAGGTTTTTTTTTTCCAATGTTAGCCAATGAGACAGGGAGAAATGGCATGTCTTGTCCTTTTAACTTTCAGCTCTTTGCAGCTTGTTAGGTGAAATATCTTCTCATGATAATACATTTTTATAAGTTACTTTTAGACTAAATTTTTGGTTTTGTATTTTGAGACAGAATCTTACTTTGTAGCCTGCACTGGCCTTGATTCATAGAGATCCTTCTATTTTAGTCACAGTTGTCTAAAATTAATTTTTAAAAATTACTGCTTTTTGAAAACTATAAAAGCTAATGATTGAACATTGATGACTATGTAACAGAAGTGTTTTATTTTTTCTTCACATAAAGGATACCCAAATAATTATTCTATTATAATAAGTATTATAATATTACCATATTAAGAGCTATTTGCACATGACTAAGAAGTAAATCTACTCATTTTATCCCAGACTTAAGGCAAAACACTGACCAGGCCAAGTGAGTAAACTGAGAGTCGACAGAGCATGCCACCACTTCAGTATTTATTGATCTGAATTCTTCAATTCGGTCACCAAAAGCGATGATTTCAGTTGGACACACAAAGGTGCTGGAAGTTGAAAAAGGAAAACAAGTCAGTATTCTCAAAATAAGCACACATCTGAATTTTCAAATGCGTTTTTGCTTACTACAGACACTTCTGAGTATATAAAAACACACTTTAAGGACAGCTGATAGATCAGTTTTCTCCAAGTGAAATTCTAAGACAGTATTTAATATTCTAAAGGAATTTCCAGTTCTCATTGCATTTCAACAAATTTCCTTCTTATAATTCAATTGCAGTATGGGACCAATGTTTCCTTCATCCTCACAGCAGCACCTCCATTTCATTAATTTATTAGTTGCTTTTTGTAACCCCCCAAAAATTCAAACAGAAAAAAATAAGAGGTTGTGATAACTAATTCTTTTGTTTGTTTGTTGCTTTTCATTCTTGTCATGAGTAAGGCATTCTCAGAATTGTATGTTTCAAAATAAACTCCTTGATTGAGTAACTACAAGAGAATTTACAATTGACTTTACAGCCATCCAAATAATGCTGTCAGAATTGAAGAACCTCACATTAAAAAAATTACTCTCTCTCTCTCTCTCTCTCTCTCTCTATATATATATATATATATATATATAGTAATCTCAAAGATATTAATATTAAAATGTTCAAATCTCAGGAAAATGATACAGCAAATAAAAATAGCAAAGCCTTTATAGTAAACAGAATCATATATTAACTCTTGCATTAACTACTTGCTAAAATATTATTAGACTATTTTCTTATCTTTATGATTCAAATATATGGTAGATATTACCTTCTTCCTCTCTGAACCATCAGTTGAAAAACATATTCTGTTTGTTGTTCTTAGATAGCAAATGACAAAGACTGGCATTTTACTAGTATTTACTTGCATGTATAACTTACAAATCGAGTGGGTAGAAGAAAAAAACCAAGTATTTCCCACGATAGTCAGTCAGTTTGAGCTCCTTGAATTCTCCGTTTATCACAGCTGTTCCTTCCCAATATGGTGCTGGCTTGGAAACTAAGAAAGAAAAACATAATGTTCTATAACACTAAGATAGTTGTTAGAATGGCAAAGGACAGCTTTAAATAAACACTAAAAATTGGGGCTTCTAAAGCTTTGGACTTTGTTGGCAGTCTGGAAGCTTAGACTTCTGAGAACTTAGAACAATAACTTACTGTTAGAGAATATAAGATACATAGAATTACAAAGGAAACCAATTACCCTGAAATGCAAATATAAGCATTTAAAAAGTTGGTGATATAGTAATAGCTGTGTGTTCATTCACAACACCTTCAAGGTGCAAAATGTGGGAGTGATCCTATAACTCTGCCAGGTAACACTGACAGGATTCCTGCAATAGCTATCATACAGCATGAAAGTCTCTGTCTCAATGGGCAACAGGTACAAGTAAGTATTTCTTGAGTGAGTGTGAGTTTTTGCTTATATAATAGGAGGAAATGATAAATTTCAGTGGAATATTAGTGAAAATACATATAGAAATTTTCCTGGTTACTATAATTATTAACACACATAAATTGAATGAAATAAAAATGTTTCCGCCTATGCCCACAAAGTCTTACATCTTATCCTGTACTAAATACTGGCTATTTTAATTCAGCCCCTCTAAGTTTTCCCAGATCATGGGATAGTTTTCCTGGAAGGCTTTGAAAAAGGAGACACACACACACACACACACACCGCTTACTCCACTTGAAACAGGTTTCAAGTGACCTGATGCAAATTCAATAGTGCTGCTGTCCTGTAAGGGCATGCTATAACTCTAGCTAGCACCCTTTGATAATTATGTCCCTTCATGCTGTTGACACATTCAAATAACACTTCCAAAACCATTACATATACTAAGATCAATACTTGCATACAAGTTGAACTAAAGTTTCTAGACTCAAGCCTTATACTTCTGTGTAAAAGCCAGCACTAACAGTTGCTCTACAGAGACAAATTGAAGATGAATTTCCTTGTGAAGTTTGTAACATGTGATTTCTTACCTTGAGTCAGAACTACCTAATATAAATAATCCTGATCGTATTAAGGCCAGAAGATAAAATTAGAAATCTGCTAAAGTTTGTATATTTTATTTTCACTACTTCAAATGCTTAAATAAGAAAGAGGTTATAATAATTGTAATAATCTGTTATGACACTTCTTAAGAATTTCACATGTGGGCTGGAGAGATGGCTTAACGGTTAAGAGCACTGGCTGTTCTTCCAGAGGTCCTGAGTTCAATTCCCAGCAACCACATGGTGGCTCACAACCATCTGTAATGAGATCTGGTGCCCTCTTCTGGCCTGAAGGGACACATGCAGGCAGAACACTGTATATGTAATAAATAAATAAATCAAAAAAAAAAAAAGAATTTCACATATACAGAAAATCATGTCAGGAAAATAAATCTTGTTCTGAAAACTGATGTTTGCAAATTTTTGGTTTTGATGGAGTAAGTGAAGTTACTTTGCTAAGATTTTTAAATACAATTCCAAAAGCAGCCCTCTCTATCTATTAAAAAACAAAATGAAACAAAAAACATGGTGATGCACACCTTTAACCCCAGCACTCAAGAGGCAGAAGCAGGTGGATCTCTGTGAGTTCGAAGCTAGCCTGATCTACATAGTGAGTTCTAGGACAGCCAGGGCTACATGGAGAGATCCTGTCTTAACAAAACAAACAGCAATGTCTTAAATATGCATTAGCATAAGGATTCTGGTAAACAAAGAGAATAATGAATACAATTTAAATCCCTTGTCTCTCTAACTATCATCAGCTGAACTACTGTTAACATTTTGATCTTTCCTACTTTTTCCCAACATAAATCTGGATCATGGTGCATCCTCATCTTTTCCTCCCATTGAAAATGTAAATTATGACATTTTTCATGTTATTAAAATGATCTGAAAATATAGCCTTAAATGCTCTACAATATCTCCTTTATGAGTAAAAATCCTCATTTTCTCCAATTCTAGATCAGCTTGTACATGACATAGATATGCAACAATTATATAAAAATTTGAAATATTTTTGGTAAACAGAAAGCTATTATAACTACTAGTTTTTCTTTTTTACTTCCAAATACAGCTTTGGAATGGCTTTGTTTCCAACAGGAAGCATATGGAGTAAACACATTTCAGACTATCTTCCTCAGGCAAGTGAAATCAATGGGATTTGGAAATACTGTTTTGGTTTTTTTTAAGCAAAACTGGCTTTCTAAAAACAATTGCAAAGTTGTTAACTTGTACTATGAAACTACAAATGTTTAAGGGGGTAAAACAGCTTTTCTCATTCATTACATGTGGTAGCGACATCGTATTATCTCTGGAGGTTCCTAACTGTGAAGTAGCCCGGTATGATGAGGCAAATTTGTAGTCCCAGCTCTCTGCAAGCTTTAGTAGGAGTCTGAAGCCATTCTGTCAGATCTGTCCAGGCCCTATGCTCAAAAAGCAGACTACAAACTGTCAAGTATAACTATTTTTTCACTGAATACTAGGACATAATGTGCTGCAACAGCCAAAATTCAAACATACACCTACTGAATGTCAAATAATCCCCAGGAAAAGTGGGTTAGGGAAAAGCAAGGAAGAAGACAGGGGCTTTGTCTGGATGCTCTGGTCACTTCTTTTTGGCAATCTTAATATCCAGATGCAGCAGGCCTCAACTTTTGCAGTATCTACTTAGTCTGACGTGTCTTTTCTGAGTGGCCACTAGCTTCAAACACTGGACAGAAAGACAAATATTGAAAAGCGCAGTTGGCAGGACACCATCAACCCAATTGTGCCACTGCCACCCCCAACCCCAGTTTCCCTCCAAAATACTCGATATAATAAAGTCTTAATTTTTTTTTAAACATCAATACCCACTAACTCTACAAATTTGGGGGAAATGAATTTCAATAAGAATCTTTGTATGGTATGAAAAAAAAAGTTTGACCTTCTGAACATTCTGTTTAGCCACTTTTCTGTTTAATCAAACTTTCTGTGAATCATTATTCAACTTATCAATGCACTTTCTTCCCTGAAAAAGACAGGACTGCTGCAGGCATTTTCGGATATTTAAGGAAGTCTTTTAGTTTGCACAACATCCTCTACGCCTGCGAGCCTGGGACTAGGAACACCCCGACTTGCGGCTTTAGGGGTAACCGCTACCTCTCCCGAAATCTGATCGGAGGAAACCATCTCTTTCTTCATACCAGGAACCTACCTCCATCCTCACACCCACAAAGGCAACCGGGTGGACCCAGAGCAGCCTTGGGGGTGCGGCCCAACTCCAGCCCCACCCTTTCGTAGCATCCACTACAAGGGTCTAAGTATCCCCGAGTTTTGCCCCATACACCCAACCTCCGCAGGGCACCACCTACTCTTGGCTTTGCTTAGATGCAAGGAGTGATCTGCGACCGAAACCCGGGACACCTCTCCCGGGTACACTTGTCCACCAGCATAGAAGTGGCACTCATTTTCGCGGGTCCGGAACCGCTCCTCAGTCTCCAAGCCCTGCAGAGCTTCGGTCCGCAATAGGAACAGCAGCAGCCAGGGCAGGAACAGCACCACCTTTCGAGTCCAGCGATGGGACGGAGTCGTTGTGTCCAGCAGCTTGGACCGCGCCTCCATGACCGAGCGAGCGCGAATGCACGTCCCTCAGAGAAAGCTCGGAGTCCCCCGCCGCCAAGAGGTTAAAACGGCGCGCTAGAGACCGCTCGAACCAGGGCGCGGCCTCGCGAGACTTGCTCCGCCCCACTCCGCCCCCCCCCGCCACGTGGGCGCAGGCCCCGCCCCTCCCCCCAACGCGCTTCTGCGTCTGCGCCTGCGCCATAGAGCGGGCCAAGCTGAAAGTGTTTTCCCATCTTATCAAAAGCCGCTGCTGAAAGTGTTTTCCCAACTTATCAAAAGCCGCTGGCGGAGGTGGGTGGTGACTTTCTCCAGAGCTCTGGCGACCGAAGTCCTTGCAGGTGTGCTTCCATGTCCATCTCTATAACAGAGCTTCCCTACCCCCTCACTCCATCTCTTCAGAAGTTCAACATAACCTATGTGCCTGGGGAGGACTTCTAATAGGTACTATTTGTTTTGAGACAGGGTTTCTCAAACACACAGATTCCCCTGCCTCTGCCTCCCGAGTGCTGAGTGCTGGGATTAAAGGCGCGCGACCACCACCGCCTGGCTGCAATTTATATTTAAAGTCACCTTCATACATTTTGTTGTTTTTGAGAGATTATATTTGTGTGCACTTAGGGTACCAGTGTGATGAATTTAATGTGGTGTGTATTCACCACTCCATTTTCCAGTCAAGATGTGAAAAGTTGTAAGAAACTCCTCCTAGTGCGGTACAAAAGCACAATTACCCATTTACCCACCTAACTCTCTCCCTCTGTTGCATTGCCTCTCCTACAGATGATATACTACAGCATGCCCCACCACCATTTTTTGTGATTGCCCGGCGCCTAGAGGCAGTCCCTCCGTTTTAGCTTGTCAAAGGCTGAATTGTGATGTCACCTGTCAGCTCACGTGACGTAGCGCTGCCTTCATGCACTCCTAACCACAACTCTGTTTTAGACCCTGCTGGTCCTTCTATTCACATCTTTTTAAAAATTATTATTGTTATTAATTATTATTTTGGTTTTTCAAGACAGTGTTTCTCTATGTAACAGTTCTGGCTGTTCTGGAACTCACTTTGTAGACCAGACTGGCCTTGAACTCAGAGATCCACCTGCCATTTTATTTTATTCTAATCGGTGCTTTGTCTGCATGTGTGACTATGCATCGTGTGTGTGCCTGGGGCTCATAGAGGCTAGAGGATTGCATTGACACATACCCTGAAACTGGAGCTACAGAGAGTTGTGAGCTGCCATGAGAGTCCTGGGAATCAAACCCGTGTCCTTCGGGAGAGCAGCCAGCACTCTTTACTGAACCATCTCTCCAGCCCCCTAATTCCGTCTTTAATACAAAAATTTTGACTCTGGACCATTATCGTGTCTGGTCTCCCTTCCTCTACACATGTTTGACCCATTAATCCTTTCACACCATACTTTCCCAATGCACAATTGACATGCATTATATTACTCTATTAGTCTAGTATTCTTTTCCCTGCAGTGTCATCTATTAATGTAGTTCCATGATTTCCCTCTCTAGACATAGCCTTTTTTCAGTTTGGTGAAAACCCCAGGATAAAGGGGCCTAATCTGAA
Organism: Peromyscus eremicus; assembly: GCF_949786415.1. NCBI lineage: Eukaryota > Metazoa > Chordata > Mammalia > Rodentia > Cricetidae > Peromyscus > Peromyscus eremicus. The sequence goes on along the minus strand of NC_081439.1, from coordinate 33,132,729 downwards.
AAGCGGTATGTCCTGTCAATCTTTCTCTTCGAGCAGGAATTATAGGGCAAACAGATAGTTTGGTGACTTAAGTGTGTCCCAGGTATGTATGTTTTAAAAATCAAATGTGGTGCGGGGTTGGGGTGGGGGGTAGAGATGCTCAGTCTTAAAGCACATGTCCAGGAGATTCTGGGTTCAGTTCCCAGAAGCTTCGCTATTCACCTCCCACCTTGCCCCCATCTTTGGGCTGAGAGGAGAGTATACTTACTCATAACAGTTTCCTGTAGCTCTTCACTTTCTGGAGGTCCATAGATGATAGGCCTCTGACGTGGTAGCTCTCGCTCCCATTCTTCTCCTTCCCTAGCCTCCTGCTCAACATGGAACGGAAATGGGATCCTGGGGGCTCGGATTTGAGTCCCAGAGACTCGACTAAGGCCTATGCCCCCTCTCGGGCGGCTGCGGTGATCCATGGTGACTGTAAAACAGCCACTAGCCTTAATGAATGCTAGGCCCTGAGTCGGGCCTCTTAGTTTCAATTTGAGTTAAAAAAAAGCTGGGAGAGAGTGATATATCCCTACACCTGTTTGCCCTAGGCTGAGCTGAGGTGACCCAGTTGGTAGCAGGGACTGCTCACCAGCTGGGCCCCAGTAAAGCCCCTGCCCACTGGGGAGAGTGGCCAGGTTAGCCACCTCCCTGCCACCTACTCTGTGTCCCTAAGTTGCTCTGAAATCTCTTGGTAGCTGGCATTCTGAGTGTCACTTGCTCTGAGGCCTTTCAGCCAATGATATTTGAGCAGACATTATGATGTCATAGTAGCATCCACCAGGAAGCTTGAAGTGGGGGCCTTTAAGCCCCTCCCCCCTTAAGGCCACCCTTACCCTCAAGGCCCCTACCATCCAGCTAGAGTCAGTTACTCGTTAAAAATGTAATACCATCACACACGAGGGGGTGGTTCTAAATATCACAGATATTAATCAATGGTCACCTAAGTCTATATATTAACTTGATTTGCCCACACATTGTTTTTTACTTCTAATGCGGCCCTACATAGTACTGACACTGTGAGAAAAGTGTACATCTTTTCGTGATTGGCAAAGTTGCAATATATCCTGTGGAATCTGTATCTGATATTGTTGTGGGTATATTTGCAGGTTCCACTATGGATCTCAGAGTGCAGGCTCTAATCATGTCCAGTTTCTTCCCTCTGCCTAGTAACTTAAATAATCTCTCAGTTACTGCACCAGGCTTTTTGTGGTCTACACATGTGTTGGGGTCCTTTTAGTTCTCTGGATGAACTACATAGCTACTTCTCCACATGTTCAACATTTGTTTCTGGAAACACTGATTTGGTTTGTTATTGTTGTTTGCTGGTGGCTCAGGTTGTATCCACAGCTGCCCTTTTATTGTTTATTTTATTGTTCCTTATTGTCATAAGTTCCCTCCTCAGCCTGTAGAGTTTTCTAGTTAGATACTCATTCCTGTAATCCTTAGCTTAAAGGGGACAGAGGCCATGCTTTCTGACTCTTTTTGTCATTTTGTGGAGGTAATGGGGGAAGGAAAATGAAGACATGACTACTCCAAGGCATGGTTGAGGTGAAGGTGTTTATTGTAGATATGAGGGAGAGAACAACCAAAGGCATCTGGAAGAGTCCAGACTGAACCAGGCCATGAAAGGAGATGGGGGAGAGCCAGAGAGGAGCAAGAGAGGGGACCAGGAGAGAGTGTTAGAGTCCTGGAGAAGTCCCACAAAAGACCACCATCCACATATACAATCAACAAGAGTGTTTATTTTTCCAGTATACTAGAGCCGTCTATCCCACACAAAGGCAAGATGGCGATGTGTTGGGGAATATTATTTTAAGGTGTGTTACTTTTGCTTGTGTTGCATTTGTTTAACTCTGTGAAGCTGTGTTACTGTGTCTGTGTAAAACAACTACTGATGGTCTAATACAGAACTGGCCAATAGCAAGGCAGGAGAGAGAAACAGGCAGGGCTGGCAGGCAGAGAGGATAAATAGAAGGAGAAATCTGGGAGGAGAGATTGAGCAGCCAGAGAAGGAGGAGGACTCCAGGGACCAACCACCCAGCTACACAACAGAGTAAGATTTACAGAAGTAAGAGAATGGGAAAAGCCCAGAGGCAAAAGATAGACTGGATAAGTTAAGGAACGCTGGCAGGAAACTAAGCTGGACATTCATAAGTAAGAATAAGCCCCCATGTGTGGTTTATTTGGGAGTTGTGTGGCAGGCCCTACAAAAGAGAAAAAAATAATTAACTGTTACGACTCTGAGAGAGATGTGTGAACTCCTTTTAAGAATAGCCAAGGGGAGTCGGAAGGCTCTTAGGTCACTTTAGATGTGATTGGCTCAAGCAAATAGCAATCATATCAGTACGTTCCAATTGGCCAGGGCTAGTTAGAGGCTGGTCAGGATACAGTTTTCCATTTTGGGGCAGGCCTGGGCAAGTCCCTGGCTTTGTCCTTGAGCTGCTATGAAGGCTGGCTGGCCTAGCACATACTGACTGTGGGGGCTGGCTCAGTGGCCCAGGCTTGGTGTGTCCTATCTCCCTTGTCCCTGTGGTCAGGGGCACCAGTGATTAATTGCCCTTTGTTTGTGGCTCTTTCTCAGAAACTGCCTGCTTGATTCCATAAAGCAGGGATGGAGGCCTATGGTGTCTGCTTGGTCCTCTTGAGAGCAGAGACTAAGAGAAGAACCAGGAGGCCAGAGAGCATGTGGACAAATGGCTGAGTTATATAGGAATCAGAAGCTGGGGGAAGAGAAGCAAAACTTGAGGGTTGGAGAGGTTTAGGATAGGGAGTAGGGTGAGAATTGCAAGAGAGGAGGTAGGACTCTGTAATAGGTACTTGTGATGCTGAGAGGGTCTGGTGGCGAGCCTTGATATGCTAATAGGCAGCTCATCTTGTTCAGGGTTTCTTTGGGACCTAACCATGGGGAGGTAAACTTCTAGAATATTTACTAAGTTGTTAGGATGTTGAAACAGCTTTTTGAAAGGTCCATGTAATCTATGGCCACAACACCCTAACCACATCTAATCAAATCTGAAAGGGCCATGTAGGAGGAAACTAAGGTCTCCCCTGAAGTACCACTCCCACCTTGCCAGCCTTGTGAATAGACAGTCTTGGAAGCAGATAGAGCTGTGTTTGATTCTGGTGACTGCAGCTACATGAAACACCTCAGGCAAGAATCTCTGCAGTTTACCTGTTCCTGAATTTATGACCCATATATACTGTGAGTTTCATGAAAATTTATTACTGTTTTAGAATAAAAGAACCAAGCCTTGATATGGTTCCTGTATTGGTATTCTTCATATTCATGTTACATAATGTCAGCATCAGCTTAAAAAGTAAACATTCAAGGCCAGGGAGTTGTCTCAATGCGTAAGTGTGCTTGCTGCGCAAACCGAACAGCCTGACTTTGAGCCTATGTCTTAGTTTACTTTCAATTTCTGTGGTAAAGCACCATAACCAAACGCAATTTGGGGAAGAAAGGTTTATTTGGCCTACACATTCTCATCATAGTCCACCTTAATGAGAAATCAGGGTAGGAAGCTAAGGCAGGAACTGAAGTAGAGACCCTGGAAGAATACTGCTTCCTGGCTCACTACCGATGGCTTGCCTAGCCTGCTTACTTTTACAACTCAGGAATACTGGTCTGAAGGTGGCATTACCACAGTGGTCTAGACCCTCTCACATTAATTCTTAATTAAGAAAATGTTCCACAGAGTTACCTACAGATCATCTGATGTAGGCATTTTTTTTCCCCCAGTGGAGGTTTTCTGTTCCCAGATGACCCTAGTTTGTGTCAAGTTGACAGAAACCTAAGCAGCACATCCCAGAATCTACATAAAGAAATCAGATTACAGTGACATAATACTCTTAGAGGGAGATGGGTGGCCAGGTAGCCTGAAGTACAAAGTAAAAAGAGTTATTCTGTCTCAAGATGGAAAGCGAAGAACTGATTCTTGAAGTTAGTCTCTAATCTCCACACATGTATGAACTTGTACACACACACACACACATTTAAAAAGAGTTCAAATGAATGAGGATAGCATAAGGTCATCAGCAAAGGCTCACAGAGCAGAAAAATCACAGCTGTTTGTCTCACACCATTGCCACATTGAAAGCAGCCCCTTGACTAATATGGGCCAATTCTGCTGCCTGTCTTGTATAGGCAGGTAAGGATTGTTAGTGGAGAGGATATGAGAAAGGCCAATTTTGAATGTGATTTTTTCACCTTAATTTATATTTATTAAAGTAATTGAGAGCATCCAGTGGCTAGAAGCTCTCTCAAGTATCTCTCATAAGCCGGGGACAAGGCTTTAAAATGTTTTTAAATAGTTAAACTTTTGAAGACACTAGAATCTGCAAGGTCTTTGGCATATTTATAAAGGCACTGATGTTGTGGGTCCTGAAAGGCCTTTGAATTCCCAAATATTTTCCTAAAACACCTGTCCTACTGCTTAACACTGTCATTGCCCCATTTATTCTTAGATTGAGGCATCATAATTTCATAGTACAAACTCACAGAGATGTAACTTTTAACACATACCCTAGATTATTTATTTAATTTCAGAAACTCTTTGTAAGTATCTGCTATATGCTAGATACTGTGATTGGAAGGCAAAGATAATAAAAATGGACACACCCCAGCAATACTCAAGCTAAAAGCCAAGTGGAACTCAGAACGGTGGAGCCAGTGGTCCGCAAATGTTTCAATATGGACTAATATAAAAAGACAGAAACCTCAAGCTTCTGAGGACCTACAACATAGCATGTGGGAGTTGGGCTGCAGTGGCCCAGAGTGAGTAGGCTATGAGGGAAATCTTTTCTTGAGAATCGATGCTTGGGCCCCTGAAGACGAGGTAGGTATAAGTAGGTGAAGGCATGTCCCGAGTAGAGTAGGGTGATTTAAGGAAGATGAGTATCCCAGATGTCCAGACAGTATGATGGAAGCCTTAACACTGACAAGATTAAACTGATCTTCAGCAGCTGAATGAGATCTGAGGACTTGATAGCATGAATTATTCTTTTGATTTAGGGAGAAGGCAACTTGAGCCCTGGAAAGGGTATTGAACTAGAAACAGGTGGAGCCTGACTTGAAGTTTAGATGTTTAGCATCCCAACTCATTATTGGATTTTGTTTTTCGTTTGTAAAATGCAAATGCTTAGTCTATTTTATCCTTTGCCAGTTTCATGCACTTATATAATGAAGTTTAGACATTTGCACCCCTCTATGTCCCTCTCTTACTCCTCTCTCTTCCATTGGAATACTTCTTTTCACTAAGTCTCCTTGTTATTTTAGTGCCTCCTTTTTGTGTGTGGTTCACTGAGTGTAATAAGAGCCACTTGCTGGAGCTTGGGTAGGAGGTTATTTACTGAAGTTAGGGCAAGTTATCTGTGGCTATAACACTGAAGAAAATGACATTCCCTTCCCTAACAACTGTAAATTGCAAATAGTCCCTCTGGGAGGGGTGGGACTTCATGGACCTGAATGCTTAATCATTTTTGGCTGCCTTTTTCCTTTGTGGTATTTATCAGTTCCTGTGGTTATGTGATAAATATCCATCAAGTAATACATTCAAAACATGTCTGTTTTGTTTAGCATAGCATTTACAGCAATAATCATGTTGTGTCACATCTTTTATTCTCAATAAAATAATCACTGAAAATGTTAAGAGGCCAGCCACGCCGGGCGGTGGTGGCGCACGCCTTTAATCCCAGCACTCGGGAGGCAGAGCCAGGCGGATCTCTGTGAGTTCGAGGCCAGCCTGGGCTACAGAGTGAGATCCAGGAAAGGAGCAAAGCTACACAGAGAAACCCTGTCTCGAAAAACCAAAAAAAAAAAAAAAAAAAAAAAGAGGCCAGCCACAAGATCTCAGGTAAGAGATCATTAGTAAGGCCTAGATCATTTACAGGTATATGCATGGTATGAAACCATACTTAAGAAAGTTGAGGATAGGAAAGTAGACGACAACAGGTCCGGACAAAACAAAGTTTTTCCTAAGAAAGACTCATTGTACCACTGGATCCTCGCTGTATACCTCCTAGGTATTCCTTGAGAAACGGGTTGAGGAGAAGAAAAAGGAGGAGGAGGAGAAAGGGGCAGAAGAACAGGAAGAGAAAAAGGAGGAGGTGAAGGAGGCAGAGGAGGATGAGCAAAGGAAGGAGGAAGAGGAGGAGAAGAAAGGGCAAGGTTGGGGAGCACAACTAAAAATACAGAAGGAAATCAAGAAAAATGGAAGAAAAGGAAGTCTAGGGCAGAGAGCTAGAGAGTGAGTAGCAACAGAAAGGAGGGAAAGGTAGAACTCCTTTGTTTTGGTTTGCTTTCTATTGCTGTACTAAAGACAAAGACCAGAAGCAAGGTGGGGAGGAGATGGTTTATTTGACTTAAAGGTTACCTTCCGTCATCAGGGGGAGATAAAGCAGGACCTCTAGGCAGGAACTGAGGTAGAGGCCATGGAGGGGTGCTGCTTACTGGCTTGTTCCTCATGGCTTGTTCAGCCTGCTTATAGAACCCAGCACCACCAGCCCAGGGATGGATGGCATTACCCACCATGGGCTGGGTCCACCCACATCAATCACTAATTAAGAAAATGCCCTACAGGCCTGCCTACAGGCAACTTGATTAGAGACATTTTCTCAACTGAGGTTCCTCTTACCAAATAACTCTAGCTTGTGTCAAGTTAACAAACAAAACAAAACAAAATAAAAACAAGGAAAACCACAACCAAACAAGCAAAGACCAAGCAGGACATCTTTCATTCCATCCTTTTCTGAGATGTTAGGTGCATATAGATGTCACCATATGCGTGACTGCCATTAACACTCCTTTCCCACCCTTTAACAGAAGCCTTGAGCGGATGGCCAAACACCCAGGCTGTCATGATAGAACTCTCATCCAGTGTCTGATGGAAGCAGATGCAAAGATCCACTGCCAAGCCCCAGGTGGAGCTCCGGGAGTCCAATGGGCAAGAGAGAAGGAGGGATTGTATGAGCTAGAGATATTGAGACCATGGTTGGAAAAAGCACAGGGACAAATAGCCAAACTAGTGGAAACACATGAACTGTGAACCAATGGCTGAGGAGCCCCCACCTGGATCAGGCCCTCTGGATAAGTGAGACAGTTGATTAGCTTGAACTGTTTGGGAGGCCCCCAGGCAGTGGAGCCGGGACCTGTCATTGGTGCATGGGATGACTTTTTGGAGCCTGGGGCCTAAGCTGAGACCCTTTGCTCAGCCTTGGTGTAGGGAGGAGGGAACTGGACCTGCCTTGGCTGATTCTAACAGGCTGGGCTGACTCCCCAGGGGAGACCTTGCCTTGGAAGAGGTGGGAATGGGAATGGGTAGGGGGGAAGGCTGTGCGGTGGGAGGACAGGGGAATCCGTGGCTGATATGTGAAATTAAATTAATTATAAAATAAAAATATTTTTTTTAAAAAAAGCAGAAGCCTTTTAGATGAGTGGATTTTTCAAGTTGCCTTTTTTCTTTCTGATTTAAATGACCACTTTGAGGCAACGGGGAAGCAAGATTTCTTCTTTCTTCATTCTAGAGTGGGAAAAGAATTATAGAATCTTCTGGAAAGGCCCATGTAGGAAGAAGAAATAATGGAGGACTCTATTGAACTATACTCTTCACCTTTCCAGTTTTGTGACGTTGAAGGCAGATATTCAAGCTCTAGTTGATTCTCATGCCTTTAGGCCACAGATGACCTCTTGATTGCAATATCGTGAGATGGTCTGGGCCAGAACCCACCACTTCAGCCATTTCTGATGTGGTAGCCCATATAAACTGTGAATTTGGAGTACTTATACTTTTTGTTTTATTTCGCAGTTTTTTTGAAATATAGTATATATATGTATAAAATTTGAAGTTTTAAAATGTGTAGTTCAGTGATTTCATTATTGTCCTTGTTATTTAATGATTATCTTCTTATTTGGGAGCATTTTCATCACTCCAAAATGATATTTCCTACCACTTAGCAAACAATCTCAGTGACTCCTAGTCTTTGTAATCTACCAACTGATGATATGGGATTGCTTATTGTACATATATACTATAGATAGAACCATATGATATCTGGTCTTTTCAGAATGACTTCTTTTTGAGAGTCTTTTTATGTAGCCTTGGTTGGCCTGATATATGCTGTGTAGCTCAGGCTGGCCTTGAATTTACATTAATCCTCTATTTCTTAATTTAAAAAACTACTTATTTTTATGTGTATAGGTGTTTTGCCTGTGTGTGTGCCTGTGTATCACATGTGTTTAGTGCCCAAAGAAGCCAGAAGAGTGTGCCAGAATCTGGAATTGGAATAGTTACAGACTGTTTTGAGCTTCCATGTAGGTGCTGGAAATTAAACCCAGGTCTTCTGGAAGAGCAGCCAGTGCTCTTAACCACCGAATTATCTCTCCAGCCACAATACAACTAATCTTGCCTCAGCCTCCTAAATGCTGGAGCCACAGGCAAGAGTCGCCACACTTAATTCAGAATGGTTTCTTACATATACATAATGTTTCATCGTTCATTATTTTTGTAGAATACACATATTTTTCTTACTCTGAATATTTATTTAATAGTACATCCAAATATTCACTTTTAATTTAGCATTATCATAATGGAAAGAACCTGTAGGGGGAAGTTGTTTTTAGAGAAGCAGACAAGCTTCAGATTCATATTGTATTTTTACTTATATACCATGTGTTAGAGATTAAGCTGGAGAACAAGATTTGTAGTAACAAGTTTGTTTTTTTTCAAAAAATTTTATCTAGAACTAGACTGAGACTAATGTAATCTGCTTTTACTATCAAAGGCCTAGCCTTCCTACCAACCATTAACTATATTTTTTTCCCATTCAGGTAGCAGCAAAAATGAGGACTAGGTTGTGGAAAAGGCCCTTTGCTTGACATTAGGTAATACAAATGTTAATATTTAGCATTCAGAATCATAAAGTCAGTGGGAGGGGCAGGGCTACTGAGAGCCCACCTCTAGTTGAGGGAAATTGGCTTGATGGCAGTTGGAGGAGGGAGTCACTTTAGAGTCACTTTTTCTGTGGGGGTGTGGGCCACTGATAGGTTGCCCATGCCCCATTGGATGGCTTAACACCTATGCACACATGTGCAGCATGGATTTGACTCAGTGGTTTATAAAAAAGAAGACATAAAGTTGGAAGGGAGAGGTTTTGGAGGTCAAGAGGAGTTGCAGAGGGGATAGATATGATCAAGATAAATTGTATACATAATATGACATTTCCAAAGAATTATTTTTTTTTCTGTTTTTTCTTGAGAGAGGGTTTCACTGTGTAGCCTTGGCTATCCTTGAACTCACTCTGTAGGCCAGGTTGGCCTCGAACTCACAGAGATCCACCTGCCTCTGCCTCCCAAGTGCTGGGATTAAAGGTGTGAGCAACCACTGCCCAGTCAAAGAATTATATTTTTAAAAGGAAGAAAATCATCACCATCACCATCATCATCATCATTAAAGAATAAGCACATAATTTGTCATGTGCTAGATTACTTTTAAAAATTATGTAGTCAGTATGAGACAGAATTGGGGAGTTAAGGAAGGGATGGAGAGCTTAAAATATGAGAATCTTGCAGAAGTATAAAATATCTTGTACTCTGCAATGAGTTTAATAATTACCAATTTAAATTCATTTGATTCCAAAAGATAATATGTTTCTAAATGAAAATTGGAGTCTATATCCTAAATCAGGCCAAAGCTTCCTAAGGAGGGACTCATCAGAGTTCTCTTCTTTCAATATTCAAAAGGATTCTTCTACCAAACCTAATTCCCAGTTATATTTGATAGTTTCAGTTCAGTTTAGAAAAGCAACTAAAACTCAGGCACTTAAGACTCAACTCTGTTTTGTGAGGTGGGAGGAGGGGGGAGAGATAAGGGCCTAAGTCCTTCATTAATAAGTCTCCTCCAAACGTAACCCAAGCAAACCCAGGAAATAGCCAAAAGCAAAACAAAACAAAAACCAACCAACCAACCAAACAAACAAACAAATGAAACCCAAAAACTCCCAACTGTATTAAATACAAGGCCCTGTAGGCTCAAAGTTCAGAGGTAAAATGCTGCTGCCACATACATGAAGTTTGCTTAAGACACCGGGGACGCCGGGCGGTGGTGGCGCACGCCTTTAATCCCAGCACTTGGGAGGCAGAGCCAGGCGGATCTCTGTGAGTTCGAGGCCAGCCTGGGCTACCAAGTGAGTTCCAGGAGAGGCGCAAAGCTACACAGAGAAACCCTGTCTCGAAAATCCAAAAAAAAAAAAAAAAAAAAAAAGACACCGGGGACTTACTATTACACACAAAATATTTTTTTAATGTTTTTCTTTCCCAGTTAGTAAATCATACCAGAAGTGAAGCATGGTATAAAGCAGTGGTTTTCAACCTTCCTAATGCAGCAGCCCTTTAATACAGTTCCTCATGTTGTGGTGACCCCAACCATAAAGTAATTTTGCTGTTGTTATCAATAATAATGTAAATATCTGTTTTCCTGTGGTCTTAGGTAACCGCTGTGAGAGTCATTTGACCCAACAGGGGTTGTGACCCACAGATTGAGAACCACTGGTGAAGGCTGCTAGAGAAAAATAGTATTTTACTGCCTCCAATTTTAAACAGAGGCAAAGATAACTTTACCAATAAAAAGAAATCAGTGGTACTCAATGTAACTACTGACACAAGTAAGAACTGAACTTGAGTTTCATTCTATATATTTCCAAGGCTATGATCAGATCTTGAATCCTTTGGAAACTGGGAGTTAATGTGGTATGTGAGAATTAGTTTTGCTTCCAGTATACATAAATCATCAAGATGTAGGGGTCCAATAAGCATATGCATTTCTTGAGGTTGAACTGGAATAGTATAAGAACTCTCTACTAACCTTATATACCAAGGACTACCAGGGTAGGTATAGAAAAAAACCTAGTCAATGACCTTACATTGTTGTGGAGACCCACAGATGTTTGTTTCCTAGTGAGATCTGAGCTTGCTTTACTCAGCAGGGCTGCATAAGGGGATGATTTGACCACGTGTGTGGTTACCAGGTGTTTGGAAGGGTCTGTACTTGGTTGTGCGGTATGCTTTGATCTAGCAAGGGGGGGTGTCTTTTGCTCTGCCCCTTGTCATTGTTATAAAAAGCCCTTTTGAAGAGATAGAAGGGGCTGGTGGATTTTGATCCAGGTCCTCCAGAAGCTATTCTGTGTTTCTGTCTCCTCTCCATCTTTCCATCTAAAAGTTTCTTATTCCCCTCTCCTCTTCATAGGAACCCTTTGAAAGATGGGAGCTGGCCACCCACACATTGTCACATCTTATATTCCATTTAAAAATTAGATCTCTCAAGGAGGAAAAGCAACCATGACACACATAAAGGGATCTTTCAAGGCAGCAAGCTGCTGTTCCTGCATCCCCCTTTATATATAGTTAATGGTCCATATTAGCCTCCTGAGATAAGTGAGCCCTGTCTGATTCTGTAGAGGCCCCAAGCTCTTTGAACCACATCCCAAAGCAATCTAGTTCTTCCTGTTGTAGTTTGTGTGTACCTATGAATGTCACAGCACATGTGGGACAGTCAAAAGACAATTCTCAGGAGTAGGTTCTTAATTTCTACGATGTGGGTTCCAGGGATTGAAATCAGGTTGTCAGGCATAACTGAAACTTCCTTCTGGCTCAAGTTCTTTTTTCTTCAAAGGAAAACGAATGGAGAAAAAGGCAGACAAGTTTACATCTAGGATCTAAGAGCATGCTCTTCTAGATCACTCAGGACCTTGTGGATGTTACCTTTGAGCCATGTCTCCAGCCCTTTGAAAAGTATGTGAAAGAAACAACATAAGTTATAGACTAGGAATTCTTATTGTGAGAAGCAGGTCAGAAAACATAAAACATGTCAAATATTAACTTATTTACCAAATCAAGGGCCTGGGGAAGATAGATTGAATTTTAGAAATTTTAAATTTTTTGTTTTTAATTAAATTTGTTCTTAGAAAATTTCACACAGGTATCTAGTGCGTATTGACCACTTTTACCCCTCATCCTCTCCCATCTCCTTAACACCCCTGTCCACTCTATTCTTCCCCACAATCTCTCTAGAGTGTTCATGTCTACTAGTTTTGTTTTGTGACACATTGTGACTAACCAGGGATGTATGTGTGTCCACAGATTTGAAGCTATTCATTGAAGTCTAGTGGGTTCAGTGGGTACACAACTGGAGACATCGGTCTCTTTACTCCCAGCATCTATGGGTAGACAGAATTTCAGCTGTAAAGGATAAGGCCAGGTGAGCTTCTCTGCCTGCTATGACTGACAGTTGACAGGGCTAGTCTTCTGTGATTGCCAGGGCAGGTAATCACAAGTTGTAAGTTTATGATTGCAGTGGCTATATCCAGTCTAGAGGATGGTATTTCACAGCCTTTCACCCTGTCTTCCAGCTTTTGATATACTTCTACCCTATTTGGGGAATTTTTTTTTTTTTTTGGTTTTCCGAGACAGGGTTTCTCTGTGTAGCTTTGCGCCTTTCCTGGGACTCACTTGGTAGCCCAGGCTAGCCTCAAACTCACAGAGATCCGCCTGGCTCTGCCTCCCGAGTGCTGGGATTAAAGGCGTGCGCCACCACCGCCCGGTGGGAATATTATTTTAAGGTGTGTTACTTTTGTCTATGTTGCATTTGTTTAACTCTGTGAAACTGTGTTACTGTGCCTGCCTAACACACCTGATGGTCTAATAAAGAGCTGAATGGCCAATGGTGAGGCAGGAGAAAGGATAGGTGGGGTTGGCAGGCAGATAGAATTAATAGAAGGAGAAACCTCAGAGAGAGGAGATCTAGGAGAGGGAGAAGGAAGAGGACTTTAGGGGCCAGCCACCCAGCTATACAGCAGACACAGAGTAAGTAGGAAAGAAACAGAAACAAAGGTAAAAGCCCAGAGGTAAAAGATAGACAGGCTAATTTAAGATAAGAAAAACTGGCAAGAGACAAGCCAAGCTAAGGCCATGCATTCATAATTAAGACAGCCTCCTCCGTGTGTGATTTATTTGGAAGCTGGGTGGCAGGTCTCCCAAAAGAGTAAAGAGTAATAAAACAACTAACGACAACACCCCATTTTTTCCCAGTGTTCCCTGAGTCTTAGAGGAGGTGGTATACATGTCTTGTTTAGGGCTGAGCTCACAACCATCTCTTAATTCTCAGGATCCTGGGCACTCCTGAGTCTCTGCATTCACTGTCATGCTGTAATGAGAAGCTTCTTTTGATGAAGGTTTGAGAGCAGCTTTTGACTATGTGTATATAAGCATAGGGTTAGGGTTTCTATTACTGTGAAGAAATGCCATGACCACAGCAACTCTTTTAAAGAAAATAATTTAACTGGGGCTGACTTACAGTTTAGAGGTTTAGTCCACATTTGTCATGGTGGGAAGCATGTAGCATACAGGCAAACTTGGTGTTGGAGAGGTAGCTGGGAGTTCTACATCCAGATCCACAGGCAGCAGGAAGAGAGAGTGACACTGGACCTGGCTTGGGCTTCTGAAATCCCAAAGCCCAAACCCCAGTGACACAATTTCTCCAGTAACACACCTACTCCAACAAGAACACAGCTCCTAGTAGTACCTGTCCCTGTGAGCCTATTGGAGTCATTTTCATTCAAACTGCCATAACTAATGATGCCCTTTCTCCTCCTGCAGCCTATGCAGCACCCTCCAGCATTTTGAATGCTAGTCAGTAGTAAGAGTTTCCAGGTTGGTTGTATCTAAAGTGTGTGACATCTTCCACAAGACTGGTTGTGATGGCTAATCTTGGTTGTCAACTTGGCACACCTGGGAAGAGGGACCTTTAGTTGAGGCCTCTAGCAAATTGACCTATCTGTGGGGCATTTTCTTGATTGCTAATTGATGTAGGAAGGCCCTGCTCTTTGTGAGCAACACCATTTCTGGCAGGTGGGCCTAGGCTGTGTAAGAAAGGCAGCCAGCTAACATGATCTTCAAAGCAAGACAGTAAGCAGGGATGGCCAAGGGCTCATCCTCAGGGGCTGTCAGCCAATCCCTGTCTAAGTCAGCTTAATCATGGTGTGGAGGTAATGTCTTGAGTGCACATGAAGAATGGATCAAATTCAGTGTGCAGCCTTGTTTCTACAGGAAAAGATGTGTAGTCTATTTGGAATTTCTCCTTCAGATGTTCACAGAGTCTCTTCATAGTTTCCTTGTGTCAATCTACCACTTTGGCCCCAAAGCCCCTGCTTGCTGCTAGATAGCCAGATGTATTTGAATTTGGCTTTTCTACCCCTGCCTCCCCTAGTGTTGGTCTCTACCACCACTGCTGACCAAGCTATGGTGGAAAGGAGGGGGCATTAAGAAATCCCTGGGCCCAGGGAGGCAAAGATAGAACTGCTCTGGCATTGGCTGACTATAACTATAACTATAACTATAACTATAACTATAACTATAACAACTATAACTATAACTATAACTATAACTATATATATATATACATGTGTGTATACATATATGTTTTTATATATGTATATATATTTATTATATAGGGCCTCTTTTATCCCAGGGTGGCCTTGAACTTGCTATATAGCCAAGAATGGCCTTGAACTGATTCTTCTGCCTCCATTTCCAGAAGAGATTCTGCAGGCATGGGCCACCTGTTTTATGTTATGCTAGGGAGGGAACTCAAGACTTCCTCCTGCATGCTAGGTAAATGTTCTACCAACTAAGTTATAACCACAACCCCAAATACTTCAGTTTTTTAAATAGGTGAATGCTATTCCATTGTAAATGTATTTTCAATTTTGTTTGAAAATTCATCAGCTGATGGACATTTACACTGTTTCCACATTTTGAATCTCATGAATAATATTGTTATGAGCTCTCAAGGATAATTGTATGAACTTATTTCAGTTCTCTGGTACATTACCTATCCTTGAATTGCTGAGCCTTTAGGTAACCATGTCTGACTTCCTGAGGGCCTGCTGAAATATTTTCCACAACTGTACATGTTGAATCCCATAAACATCTGAGAGCTTTCATTTCTCCAGATCTTTGCAAATGTTTAATACTCTTTGTTTCTGACTGTAGTCATCCTATTATGTGTGACACGGGGATCTCATTATGATCTTGATTTTCTTGCCTAATAACTAGTGATGTAGAAGATCCTTTGAGTGCATTTTGGTCATAGTATATTTTTCTGGGAGAAATGTCTCTTTATGTTTGCCCATTTAAAAATTGGATTCTCTTTAAGAATTTTTCATTACATCTATTTATTTTGTGTGTTTATGTGTGTGGGCCCACATTACATAGTGTATGTGTGGAGGTTAGATGAAAACTTTTGGGAGTTGGTTTTCTTTCTCTACCATGTAAGTCCCAGGGATCAAACTCAGGTCATCAGACTTAGCAGCAGTTATCTTTATCTGCTGAGCCATATTGCCATCCCTGACTTATCTTTTTCATTTTGGGTTTTTTTTTTAAGCCAGGGTCTCTGTAGCCCACACTAGTCTGGAACTCCTGATGATATTCTGGCCTTGGCCTCCCAAGTGCTAAAATTATGATGTGAGCCACCACACTTAGCTTAGTTTGCCTTTTACTGCAAAATTTTAAGAGCTTGTTGTATATTTTATTTACTTATTATAATTTGGTTTTCTATGACAGAGTCTCACTGTGTAACCTTAGCTGGCCTGAAATTCACTATGTAGCTAGGTTAGCCTTGAACTCATAGATATCTGTCTGCCTCTGCCTCTGAAGTACTAGGATTAAAGGCATTCATCCCTGCCCCTCTTCAGATTTAGATACTAACACACACACACACACACACACACACACACACACACACACACACACACCTATTTATATCTATACACATGCATTTTATACACACACACACACACTTTGTGAATTGTTCCATTTTCCTCCTTTTGTGTGTGTGGGGTAAGTTCTTGTTATGTGGCCAAGGTTGGCCTGTACATTTGTATATTGGCCTTGAACTTGCAATCCTGCTGCCTCTGTCTCCTCAGTGTTGAGATCATAGGCATGCTCTACTACACCTGGCCACCTTTTCATTTTATTGATATTGTTTGTTCTCATAAAATTTAACTTTGATTTACAATTCATTTACTTTTCTTTGGCTGATGGTATTGTTAATAACATACTAAAGAAATGTTTATATAACAAGTTCACAAGTATTTATAAGTGTTTTTAATTTAAAGAGATTTATAATTTGCAGCTGAGAGAAACTGATTATGGAAAAGGAGGAAGGGTAAGCTAGTGGAGATTCAGGGGTTCTAGTAGGAAAGTACATGTGCAGGCTAGGTTTTGCCAATTTAACACAAAGTGAAGACATCTGTGAAGAAGTAACCTCAACTGAGCTGCTGTCACCTTGGCCTGTGGATATGGCTTTGGGGCATTTTTTTTAAAATTGCTAATCAATGTGACAAGGCCTAACCCACTATGGGCAGTGCCATCCCTGGATAGGTGTGCCTGGGCTGTATAAGAAATAGTAGCTGAACCTGAGCCTGAAAGCAAGCTAGTAAGCAGCATGTTTCTGTCGTCTGCCTTAGCTCCTGCCTCCAGTTCAATCCTTCCTTCCTACCCTGGATTCACTTGATGATAAACTAGGATGTGGAAGTATAAGCAAAAGAAACTTTTTACTCCCCAAGTTGCTTTTGGTCAGAATGTTTTAATCAAAACAGAAACAAAACTAGAACAGTGTGGTGATATATTGTGTACCCTAATAAAATTTGCCTGAAGATCAGAGAACAGAACAAGCCACTAGATTAAACATAGATGCCAGGCAGTGGTGGCACACACCTTTAAGAGATCTGTCTGGATCTCTGTGAGTTCAAAGCCACCTTCAACTACATGAGATTGATTCAGTCTAGGAGAGAAACAGAGCCAGGCAGTGATGGCACACACCTTTAATCCCAATACTTTGGAGTCACATGCCTTTAATCCCAGCATTTGAGATCTCATGCCTTTGCTACCAGTATTTGGGAAGCACACACACCATTAATCCCAGCACTGGGAAGGAAGTGAAATGGCTAGATGGAGAAAGGCATATGAGGCATGAGGAGACAGAAACTAAGGCTTTTCGGCTGAGGACTGAGAGGTTTTCAGTTACAGGATTTGTGGAGATAGGATCTTGCCTTCCATTCGGCCTGAGGATTTGGTAGTGGTGAGAAGTTTCTCTAGTCGCTTGTTCCTTTGTCTCTCTGGTCTTTCATCATTTACCCTAATATCTGGCTCTGGGTTTTTATTATAAGACCGTTTAGGATTCGTGCAACAGAACAGCGTACATATGGAATATAGGATTGGAGAAATTGATTCCATTAGGACTGTAGTATATAGCAGTGGTCCTCAACCTGGGAGTTATGATCCCCTTGGGTCAAATGACCCTTTCATAAGGGTTGCATATCAGATAACCTGCATATCAGATATTTACATTATGATCAATAACAGCAAAATTAAAGTTATGAAGTAGCAACAAAATAATTTTATGCTTGGAGGGTTACTACCACATGAGGAACTATATTAAAGGGTCACAGCATTAGGAAGGTTAAGAACCACTGGTCTACCACCCCTACAAAAGAAAGTCTTAATAGGATTACAGCAGAGAACCATTACATTCTTTACAGATATCCCTTGGGAAAATCAGAAAAATATGGAAAAACTAGTATCCCTGTACTCCATTCTTGTAGTTGTCAGATGCCTGGAGATCTCTCACATATGTGATTGTAGCTGGAGAGTCCCGCCAAGCCCCGGCAGCCCGACAGCCCACTTATAAAATAAACACACAGACGCTAATATTATTTACAAACTGTATGGCTGTGGCAGGCGTCTTGCTAACTGTTCTTATATCTTAAATTAACCCATTTCTATAAATCTATACCTTGCCACGTGGCTCGTGGCTTACCGGCATCGTCACATGTTGCTTGTCATGGCGGCGACTGGCAGTGTCTTTCTCACTCAGCCTTCCACTTCCCAGAATTCTCCTCTCTCCTTGTCCCGCTTATACTTCCTGCCTGGCCACTGGCCAATCAGTGTTTTATTTATTAACATATTTGCCATACAGAACATCCCACAGCATGTGATATTTTCCTGTCTGCTGGACCTTAATCTGCCTGGTCGTCATCAGAAAGACTTTCATTTTTCTTTCTTTTTTCCTTTCTTCAGGTTTAAAATTTTATTTTTATTTAAATTTTTTCTTTGAAGATTTCCTACATATATACAAAAATAATTTGATAACATGCACTTCCTTCTTCAGCTCTTCCCAGACCTTCCCATATGTCACCATCCCAATTTCATGCCCTTTTCTCCTTTCTTTAAAAAAAAAAAACTCACTGAGTCTAATTAGTGCTGCCTGTATGCCCATGGATGGATGTAGGGTTGGCCATCCACTGGAATGTGATGGGAATCTACTAGGTTCCATTCCCATGAAGCAACTGCTGCTCCTTCCCCCAGCAGCCATCATCTACCAATAGTTCCTCAGCTAGGGGTGGGATCTTGTAAACCCCTCCCTCCCACTCTCCATGCTGGAATGGTGGGTGACCTGCTTGATCATGTGCAGCTTCATACAGGCAACCAGAGCTATTGTGGTTTCATGAGTGTAGCAGCCCTGCCATGTCCTTAAGATACTGTTTTTCAGCAATCTTCCCAGACCTCTGGTTCTTATTATCTTTTCACGTCCTCTTCCTTGAGGTCCCCCAAGCCTCATGGGGAAGGGGTATGATAGAGATGTCTCATTTATGGCTGAGCACTTGAGGGTTCACTATGGAATCCCGACTGGCCTGGGACTCATTGTGTAAATCAGGCAGACTTCAAACTTGCAGTGATCCTCCTGCTCTGTCTCTTAAGTGCAAGGACTATGGGTATGCCCCATCAAACTTTGTCCATGCTCTTGCTCTGATAATTATTTTTTTAAACTCTGTATGGTTTTATTACTGGAAAGCCTTCATGCTTTTCCTTAAACTTCTCTGT
Organism: Peromyscus eremicus; assembly: GCF_949786415.1. Lineage (NCBI taxonomy): Eukaryota > Metazoa > Chordata > Mammalia > Rodentia > Cricetidae > Peromyscus > Peromyscus eremicus. The sequence continues at coordinate 33,113,774 of NC_081439.1, read as the reverse complement.
GTTAAAAATGTGGTCAGTTTCTTTTCACAAAACAGTGTTACAAAATACCAGTAAGACAAAAACAGACACTGCAAGCATTTTCTTTTGGGGGAAGATAAGGTTTGTATATACAGGTGTGTTTCTGTGTGAGGGGTTCATATGTTATGTATGTGCATATGTGTGGGTATTTATGTGAAGGCTTGGGTATTATTTTTCAAAGGCCATCTACCTTGTTTTTTTGAGACAGTGTCTGGGGGAATTTTAAGAAAAGATTTATTTTTATTATTCTGTTTCTCCTCCCCAACCATGTCTATATATGTGTATGTCTGTGTCCATATGTGGATATGTGCACATGAATGCAGGTGCCCACAGAGGCTGGAGTTATCAGATTCCCGTAGAGATCAAGTTACAGGTTGCTGTGAACTGCCCAACCAATGTGGGTATTAGGAACTGAACTTGGGTCCTCTGAAAGAGCAATACCTGCTCTTAACCATTGACCCATCTCTCCAGCCCCTCTGAGAATTATTTTTATTGGATTATCTTCAGTGTCACGTTTGCATACTGTGAAGCCTGGGTTTTTATTCTTCTATGTTCTCCCAATGAGTTTGTTTCGTGAATTAAATGATCCCCCAAAATATCTGTTTGATATTGACTTCACTGGAGCTTGCTTGGTGCATCTAGATGACCATTGTAGACTTCATTTTGGTGGACGTCAGGTTTTTTTGCATATGTATTTTCTCTTCCATTCATACCACAACATGGCATTCCTCTAGACCCTATTTATGGTTTCATGGGCTTTATGCCAGTCTAGGAAGCCTAAGCCCAGCTTTGTGTTTTGTTTTTATGTAGGCTCCCAAATGATTGAACTCTCACAAGGACTGGGTACTCATTGCCCTAGAGATTTTGACGGATCAATTCTGTGGAATTTTTTTTTAACTCTTTCTAACTGAATGTAGTGCTAAGCCCACAGTATTTTGTAGGAAAAATACAGGTGAGGCCCTGTGTGCTGAAATAGGTTGCTTGCCTTTTAGTATCATCTGTGTAAAGTTATACCACTGGGTGGGTATGTCCAGCTTTTTCTGAGACTGGCTTGTTTTGGGTGAATTTTTTTTTTTAATATTGTCTCCCTATTGTTGGAAGGAAGGCAAACTCTTTCCTCAAAGGCGTATATTTTCCCAGATATGTCACTATTAGTAGTTTGTTGAACATCCTTTGATGGGCATAAAAAGAAAATAACTTTCTTCTACAGACACTTAGTAAATGCTTTGGAGACCATTCTTTTTATATCTTGAAGGAAATCTCCAGAAGGCGTCATTACCATCTGTTTACCAATGTATTTTTTGTCTGTTTTTAAAGTCTCTCTACTCCAAACTAGAGCCTTCCTGAGTTTTGTCATCTTGGTAGCAATGTGTATATAAGTGTAATAGGATAGACAGATGCAGGAACTCTTTTAGCATTTCATGTCTTCATCTCCCATTTCTTTGCAGTTCTTTTTTTTTAATTTTTTTATTTTTATTTTGCAATACAATTCAGTTCTACATATCAGCCACGGATTCCCTTGTTCTCCCCCCTCCCACCCCCTCACCATCCCCCCATCCCACCCTCCATTCCCACCTCCTCCAGGGCAAAGCCTCCCCCCGCAGACTGAGATCAATCTGGTAGACTCAGTCCAGGTAGGTCCAGTCCCCTCCTCCCAGGCCGAGCCAAGCGATCCTGCATAGGCCCCAGGTTTCAAACAGCCAACTCATGCAATGAGCACAGGACCCGGTCCCACTGCCTGCATGCCTCCCAAACAGATCAAGCCAATCAACTGTCTCACCCATTCAGAGGGCCTAATCCAGTTGGTGAACCCTCAGCCATTGGTTCATCGTTCATGTGTTTCCATTCGTTTGGCTATTTGTCCCTGTGCTTTATCCGACCTTGGTCTCAGCAATTTTCGCTCATATAAACCCTCCTCATTCTTGCTAATTGGACTCAGTGGTCGAGATACAGCCCGAACTGACCTACTGTGGTGATGGGATGGCCAAACACCCTAATTGTCGTACTAGAAACCTCGTCCAACTACTGAGGGATCTGGATGCAGAGATCCATGGCTAGGCCCCGGGTGGATCTTTGTAGTTCTTAATGTGCTACTGAGAGAGGGAGAGAGAGAGAAAGGGAGGGAGAGAGAGAAGAGCATATCTTGACATGGTTGGCAGAGTTGGATGGGAGCGTTGATGCTATGAGCAGAGGGACTCCTCATCTCATGTACTTACAAGCCTATTTTATGTCTTTCCTAAAAAGAAATTCTGATCGTTCTGTCTGTTCATATCCAATACTTTTTTTCTATGAACAGCCAGTAGACACTCCTTTGTTCCTAAGTCCCTTGTGACTCACACTTCTTTTGAGGTTATATCTGTGGTCATTCTACTGTCCTTTTTAGTCACCTCGGATACATTCACTTTCCCAGGCTTCTCACATTGAATGTGGAACTTACAGACTGTTTCTTTCATGTGGTGAAAGTATAGTTCCCCTTCAAGTCAGCCCTCCTACTGGGTCTTCAGGCTGGGCATTTTTTCAGACCTTGATTCCTGACTTTATTTGAACAGTCACATATTCATTCTGAAGTCTCACTAACTACAAAAGATATAAGTAAAAGTTTATGAGACTCTTTTCTATTTGATTAAGGTTGAAGGAAGTAATCTGTAGCTCACTATTGTGAGACACAAATAGATGGGCACCAATGACAGACTGATGTAATGATTCTGTCTAAGTCCAGCTTGTTGAACCCATGATTTTAGTGAGCTTACTTATAAGAGCATGGGTGAGGAGCTACCCTCACCTACAAGAGCATAGGGGACCCCAAAGAGTTGCATTACTGAAAAGTCTCACCTCAGCATGGTTGATAACTTTCCCCAAACTACACAGATAAGTCCTTCTCCTTGGATAACCTCCCACACTTTGTATATTGTAGCACCTCCTGAGACCATGAGACCATACTCAGTGGGGGCAGAATTCTATATAGCTGGCAGGGAAGTGTAAGGAGCAGCATAAATCTCAGGTGACGGTCTCATGACCCTCCCCGTAAACTCCTCATATGACGGAGTGTCAATAGGCACAATCTTGAGAATTGCTTGTGAGTAGTCACAGCTGCTGTGATGATGATGATGATGATGATGATGATGATGATGATGATGATGATAATGGTTCTTTGGCTCAGAGGAGTGATGCACAACACCGTCCTGGGAGAGAGGACATGCCTACCATTGTTCCCTTCTGAGATTCTCCAGACTGACCTTGGTAAATATGATCCTTTCCTTTTCCAAGTAGTTCCATCATTATCTTCTCCTATGTCAGTCTAATACTGGGGTTTGCCTCCCTTTGACAGAAGGGTCCATAGATTCAGCTTCTGGCTGGATATTAGATGTATCCTAATCACTCAGGATTCTGTGACCTTCCCTTATGTTGGTGAGGGGCTCCTTTGGGATACTTTCTTTTAAATTCAGTTTTAGTCTACTTAATTTCACAGGGTCCATATGATGGTCATGGAAATCACAGTTTTGCTATCTTCAGGTGACAGAAGTGCCCTTTATTCTAGCCTCAGTGCTTTTATTATATTATAATGTCTTGTTTATTGGCAAGTTAAAGATGTCATTCCTTATGCTTTGTCTCTACCCCAGCAAGGAAACAATTCAGAACTTACCTGCCAGTTGTAGCACTTGAAATATGTAAATAGTTTTACTCACTGAACCCCACACATTGCCAAGTGTGTGTCTACCTCTTACTAATATTTTAGGGATGGGGTTGAGATAGGGTCTTAATCTAATAGCTGGCCTTTAATTTGTGGCAATTCTCTTGCCTCAGCTTTCCAGGGCTGAGATTATAGGTATATGCCATCATAACCAATGAAAATATTCTTTTGTTAATTTCAAATATGAAATTCAAATACTTGTTTTTGAATATGCTTTTTTGTTGAGACAGGGTTTTCTATGTAGCCCTGGTTGGCCTCAAACTTATAGCAATCCTTCTTTCCAGACTTACAAATGCTGGCATTACAGATATGTGTCATCTCCAGCTAAACTGTACTTCTGTTCATCTCAAATATGAAATACAGATACTTATTTTTTAATTCTTTGTTTTAAAGATCCCTTTATTTTTCTTTTGTATGTATGGGTGGTTTGCCTGCACGATGTGTCTGTGTACCACATGTTTGTAGTGTCCTTGGAGTCCAGAAGAAGGCTTTGGATCCTCTGGGGCTATAGTTACAGACTACTGTCAGCTGCCCTGTGGGTGATGAAGCCAAATCTGGGTTCTCTGGAAGAGCAGCTGCTACTCTTAACCCCTGAGCCATTGGCCCAGCTCCATAAATATCTATTTTAAAGTATGCTGTTTTTTTCTTTTGATATAGGATTTTTTTGAAATGTAGTCCCAGCTGGTTTTGCATTTGTGATAATCCTCCTAACTCAGCATCCTGTGTACTAGGATTTCAGTTTTGAGACACCAGACCTTTGTCTTTCGCTAATTCAAGTATTCTGTGCACTCCAGGAAACTTGTTGTTACCCAACAGCTGTGAAGTTTGGACCATTTGTCTTACAATAAAAGAGGGTAGACTATGTGGGGTTCTTTCTTGTCTGTTTTTTATAAATTGTTTGCATGGTATTTGAAGTCTCATATTCCTGGAGGCTGATACTCTCATAGTGTTCTTTTGATAAAAGTTAGACACTGTCAAGCATAGAACACAGCTGGGGGGCAATAGCAGACCTCATTGATGAAATATTTGGCATGAGGAGCAGTCAGTTATGAGAAATGTGCTGAGATGCATTCCTACAGTGAGTTGGAAAGAAATGATACTCATGATGTGCTTGGGCAATGTCCAGTGAGACTGTCTGTACTTGGCATCATGGCTAGCAGATGTGAGAGTCCTGCCAGGTGTGCTGGAAGATTCAGAGTGAAAAAATCACCAGGTTGTTAATGTTTTAACCCTTGTTCTAAGCCAGTTGGGCCATAAACACATTGCTAATATCAGAAGGAGTTGCTAATAGACTTAACCCTTTTGTTAAAATATGTGCACTTCTTTTTGTATTTTATTAATAATTACATTTTTAGGTTATCTTACAAAGTAATGAGTTTCATTGTGACATCTTCCTACATATGTGTCAATAATTACATTTTGTTCTACTTTGTTCCTTTTCTCCACTGCCCTCTTCCATACTCCCCCATAGCTTATTCCTTTCCTTTCACCAATTAGTCTTCCCTTTAAGATCTATTTCCTCTAAACTGATGTATATGTCATAGGACACATTTAATATTTTACTACCCATATCTTTTGACTTTTAAAAACAAATGGGTCTAAGATGGAGGTCATTGTCCCTGCTTTTCTAACTGGAACTGGAAGGTTTTTTTTGTTGTTTTTTGTTTGTTACTGATCAAAGTCTGTTGGGGACTTACTGTACTCAAACCTATTCAGCCCTTATGGATATGGGGCACAAATCACTATGGGTCTAAGAAGTTCCAGTTAACATGGTAACATTTTACTTCGGCTGTGGAAAAAGATGTCAAATTGGACTATGGACAAGCCTGAGTTTATTGGTTCTTTTGCGTCAATACATAGGCAACATACTATATAACTGATACTTCTTCCTGCTGTTTTGGAGCTGTGGTTAGTAGCTTTTATCTCTTCATTGTAATGAACTATTCCTAATGGGAAACTGTTATGATAGAATACTAGTGTTAGTTAAATTATTAGGAAACTGGGAACCTTCCAGGCTTCTCTAACCTGGGTTATAAGTAAAACAGTGTAGGATTCCATGTTGTGGACTGGTGACAGTTGTTCCCTCAGCTAATCAAAAAATTCCCATGGTGGGCCTGGAGAAATGGCTCAGCAGTTAAGAGTACTTGCTGTTCTTCTAAAATACCGGGGATGGTTTCTAGCATCTATATGGGGCAGCTCATACCTGCCTGTAATTCCAGCTCCAAGGTATTTGACACTTTGATCTGGCTTCTGCATGCTTCTGTGCACACATAGCACATGAGCATGTGTGCGCACACACACACGCGCGCGCGCACACACACACACACACACACACACACACACACTAAAATAAAAAAATCCTATGTTACATGTTACCTCACTGTGATATACTATCAACTCAATATGGCTCCAATCTTCCTTATTGCTTGCCTCTCAGATATATGTTGCTCAGAAAGAGTAGCCTGGTGTGTGTTGGTAAGCACTCTGATATATCATTTGTTCAGGGCCAGTTTGGCTTTGTAGAGCACAGATTAAAATACTGTTGTCTTGCAGTGATAAACCTGCATATGATTTCTCACTAGTCTATAAGATGAGACTGGCAAAGTCAAGTCTATCCAGAGATGTTCTGGGACCTTTAAATGATGGCATTGTTTTGTTAGGAAGGACTAACACACCATATTGTATGTGTTTAATAGATAGCCAAATTTCTGAGTGACTTTTACTGGAAAATTAACCTTGTAAAAAATCAGCAGCTAGCCGTTTATATATAATTCTGAAGAAATATATGGGTGGTTGCCTGGAGTATAATCTCCGTTCAGGAAAAACTGATGGTGTTAAAATTGTTATAAAATTTAATTTGGAATAGAACATGAAAGCTTATTTATTATTGAGCATATGTCATATTTTACATAGGATTACTTGAAAGGTGTTCAAATTGAACAACAGCCTGCCTTAGAAATTCTCAAACAAGCTGTCTGAATTATGTTTTCTACTAGATACAAGTCACCCAGGGACACCTGCAAAAAAAATCAGTAATGATATTAATGCTAATAAGAACCTTTAGCAAAATATGTGGCTCCTGGGCAGTGGCACACTTTGGGATTCATCTGTGGTCTTTGCCTGACACTACCACTAGATGTAACCTATTTTAGAGACCTTTAGGGGCTTGTTAGTGGTTATGAATACAGTAACAAGGCAAGAGCTAATGTTGGTGACCCCTGACTCCTTTATTATGGGATAGGTTGCAAGTTATACCACTTAACATGAGAGGATGGAGCAGACGCCATAACAGGCTGCTCAGTCTTCTCTTAGAGATTAGGCCCCAATTTCCATTTTCTGAGACTGAACAGTTTCTAAAGAGCCAGAACAAAGAACAATTTTCAATACCCCCAATAGCAAGGAGGAGGCCTGGTATATGCAGTACCAGGCCAGGCCTAAACCACAGTCAGGAGTTAGCCAAATAAGGACAAAGCCTGGCACTTACTTGTCCAGGCCTGTTCCCAAATGGAAAAGCTGTAGACTAGCCCTAGCCATGTGGAATGTACTAACATGTTTGCCACTTGCTTAAGCCAATTATATCTAGAGTGACCTAAGTGCTCTAGGAACTCCCCTTAGCTATGCTTAAGATGAGCCCACATGTCCCTCTCGGAGTCATCCCCATTTTGCCTTACTGTAGAATGGTTAGCCCCCAGCATGCTAGAATCTTTCTTGAGATAATGAACACTCTTGTTGATTGTATACATGGATGGTGATCTTTTATGGGACTTCTCCAGAATCCTAACAAACAATGCGAATTTTTGCCAAGAAACATCTATTTTCTAAAGGAAAAAGGGTGTATTTTTAGAGAAACTGTCCATCTGATAGTGTGATGGTTAGTGTATACTGTCAGCATGATAGGATTTAGAATCACTTAGGAGATACACTTCTAGGTATATCTGTGAAGGTGTTTTCAGTAAAATATAACTAAGGAGGGAAGGCTCATCCTGAATGTGGGCAGCACACTGAATAGGCCATGTGGTTTCCAGCTGCATAAAACAGAGAAAGCAAAGGGGGGCACCAACATCCATCTCTCTGATTATTGACTGCAGGACAGTATAGCCACTTTATATTCCTGTTGCTGTGTCTTCTCCACAGTGGAATGTGTCCCTTCCAACCATGAGTCAAACTAAATTCTTCCTCCTTGAAGTTGCTTTTCTCAGACATTTTGTCACAACAACAATAAAAGTAATACAGACAGTAAAGGTGCATTAGAGGTATCCAACCAGCCTTCAGATGTGGCTGTCTAAGATCCAGGATCTGTGCTGTCAACCTGATCTTCCTGGCTGCTTTGGTGCATCTAGGTTCTTAAACATGCCGAGTATACATAAGTGGAAGGTAGATTGGTTGTAATGGGCTGTGAAAGCTGTACAATCCTCTCAAAATCTACTTACATATGTGTATAAGAACATAATTATGTTACTGGTTCAGATATAGGCTGTCCTACTTGCCTTGAAAATAATACCCCCAAATTCACCTTCCTTCCCCATTTTTTTTTAAGTAGAAAAGACTCAGTTCACTTTATTTGGGACCTTTAATCTTATTGAAAACTGTATCAGTCATCTGGACATTGCATGTGTTTAAATATCCTAAATTAATGACAGCCCACATTAATAAGATCTTATATTTTAAAATTACTTTTTAATTTTTTTATGCAACGTATTTTGGTAATTTTCTCCCCCCTTCCCCAACTTCTCCCAAATGTCTCCACTCCAACCTAACTTCATATTCTTTCTCTGTCTTAAAAACAAACAGAAACCCCAAACTGAACTAAAACAAAGCACAAAATAAAACTGAAACAGAAGTGTGTGGGAGTTTTGATGTTGATTCTTTCAGTTTCAATTTGTGCTTTGTTTTGTTTTGGTTTTGATTTTGTTTTTAAGAGAGAAAAAGTACATGAAGTTAGAACACCTACTCAAGAGAGTCAATTTGACCTGAATGACATTTTCCTATGAGATTCTTCCAATTTAAGTTAAATATTTGTTTCTGAGGCTTGGGAAAGTTGGAGGAAGCCCTGCTTGAGGCTTATCATAATGACAGTTCCATCCAGAATCTCATTCTCTCTCCTCCCCTCCCTTCCCTTTTCTCATCACCTCTCATCACCCTTCTGTCTGTCTCTCTCTCCTTTCCTTTTCCCCTTTATTTCAGGGCCTTACATATGTTAGACAAGTGCCCTACTACGGAACTATACTCCCAGTTTTAAAAACATATTTCTGAGACAGGGTCTCTAAGTTACCCAGGCTGGCCTTGAACTCACTTGTAACCCAGACAGAAGTTGTGTTTCTCCTGTCTCACTCTTTTCATTCTTTTCCATTTCAACTTATTGTACTTCTGAGGTGAGAAATAGGAAAGTACTAGCTGATTCAGTTTTGCCCAAGTATTTGTGTATTAACCAAGATAGTGTAGAACCTTGCTTTGGAATATAGTGTCCTAGGTGTTTATTGTTTTGACCGTTAGAAACTCTGCCAAAATGCTTACAATTGAAAAACATCTTGCTTCTGGGGAGTTGGCTTAGTGGGCAAAGGGCTTGGAGCTCAAACAAAAGGAGCAGCCTTTGGATCCCAAGCTCTCATGTAAATGCTTGGCTGGTGTGGCAGACTGCCTATAAGTCCAGTGTTTGGGAGACAGAGAGGAGGTCCCTAGAACAAGATGACTAATAGCTGAATTGCTAAGCTCTGAGTTCATCAAGAGGAAATAACCCAAATATAATGCAGAGAGTGATTAAGGAAGACACTTGATGCCAAACTCTTGCCTTCCCTCTATGCACATAAACCATCTCCCTACATGCAACCCCTATACATGTGTTCTTTATGACATATATATATATATATATATATATATATATATATATATATATATATGTAGTAGAACCTTGCTTCCAATGCCATATTTAAGACAGGTTTTCAAGGGCTTGTGTAATGCATAACTTTCCTCAATGCAACTTAACTTTAGGTCTGAGATTGCATTTTCTCAGCCAGTTCATGTATTTCAAAAGTGGTTGTAAACTAATATCCCTTCATGACATCATCATATGAGTTGTCAAGATACATCTACACATTGCTATCCTTCTGTTTCTTAGATTTGAAGCCTTCTGATTTTTCATAAATAACTTGTTTATTTAACTTTAATATTTACTTTTATGCATATGTTTTACCTGCCTGTATGTATAAATAATTTTTACATTATACATTATTATTTATTACTGTATATATATACATTTACTATTATATGTGTAGAATAACTTTTATATTCATCAGGGATATTAAGACTAGTGGTAAATGCAGCCTTAGGGCCGCTTCTAATACTAAATATCACAGCTTGATTGTTGGTTTAGGGTTCTGACCCCAGGCCAAAAACCATTTTATTCTTTTTTGTTGCTATGGTTTTTATTTTCTATGAATTTGAGAAGCATTTATTTTGAATCTCCAACACTTGACGTAAAGGATCCTTCAGATGTAATTAATAGAATCCATTTGTTTAACTGCTACACCCAATTTGACCAACTTAGTTTATTTTCTCTGTTAACACTTAAAATTTGCCCAGAAGAAATAACAAATCCAAAATCCAAGTGTCTTACAGAAGGTGGATTTCTTTTTCTTTTTGAGATTATAGTTTAATCGCAACATTTCTCCCTTCCACTTCCTTCCCCTAAACCTTCCCATATATCCCTGCCTGCTCTCCTTCAAAGTCCTGGCCTCCTTTTTTCACTAATTGTTATTGCATGCATAGATATATAATATCCTCCAGAATCATTGATGTATGACTGACAAAAAATTGTAAAGGAGCTCTTGGTCTGGCTTCCTTTGGTATGGACTCTAACCCATAAGCCAAATACCCTGCCCCTCAAAAGAAATAGTGTTGATTGAGTCTGCATTCAAGAAAATATTTCCCACATATTTTCTCAACACACTTCCTCTCTATTTTTTGCAGGTGTGTTAGAAAGGGTTGTTATTTAAAGTACTCATTTCCTACTCCTTATAACATTAGCATTTTTGCCTTGACCTAAACTACCTAATGTTTTCTTCTGGCTGTATTCACTTGATCCTGGGCTTGATATGGTATTAAATGTTCAAAGCTATATATGTGTATACGTATGTATGTATGTATATAGTGTGATTTGATATTCATTATAAAATTATTAGCATGGTCAAGTCAATTCCTATATTCAACATCTTATTGTCACCATTCTGTGTATGTATGCAAGTACATAGTCCAGTATTATTAACTTTAGTCACCATGCTATACTTAGATAAACACAAAATTTTCATTTTATACTGAGGCATTTTACCCCTAGACCAATATAAATCTCTTGACTTGACCCTGGAAACCACTCTTCTACCTGTTCCTATAAGTTCCACATTTTTAAAGATTCCATATATAAGTGAAAATTCCAGCTTATCATGTTTGTTTCCACTTCTTTGCAAGGTGTTCTAGTATCTCACTTTAAATTATGGCAGCATTGGGCATTGTTGGTTTTGCCCTTGAAGCCTGATCAAATGGCTGTGACAAAAGTTCCACAGATTCAGTAGTAACAACAGAAATTGTCTCATAATTTTGGAAGTTGGAAGTGAGAAGTCTTTTTTTTTCCGAGACAGGGTTTCTCTGTGTAGCTTTGTGCCTTTCCTGGAACTCACTTGGTAGCCCAGGCTGGCCTCGAACTCACAGAGTTCCGCCTGGCTCTGCCTCCCGAGTGCTGGGATTAAAGGCGTGCGCCACCACTGCCTGTGTGGGCAGAGCTGGTTCCTCTTGAGGGCTGTGAGGGAAGAATCTGTTCTAGGACTTTCTCTTTGACCTACAGATAGCCACCTTCCTCTTAACCTGCCATTCATTATATGTATCGGTACCCATGTTTTCTCTGCTTTCAAAGATCCCAGCCATATAAGAACAAGGCCACCCTAAAGTCCTTACCCTTAAGTCCTCATTTGAAACTGATCACCTCTGTCAAGCCATACTTCCAATCAGAGTTACATTTTGAGATACTATGTGTTAGACTTCACATATCGATGTTTTAAAGAACACATTTCAACACATAACAGAGGCTCTGTCAAATCTCTTTCTTGAGAGGGCCTGCATTCTACTCATTCCTTGTAGGCCTTACCTCTTTGTTGGGTTCCAATTTTTTTTCTAAGGACTCCTCTTGGGTCTTTGATGTTATACAATCCCAGGCCACTAAACTGACTGTCAACTCATGTTAACACTGCAAAGTAAACTTCTGTGCAAGCAAGAGAGGTGCAGTTCACTCCCAAGTCATGTTTTCTAGCTAGGGTGTCCTAGCCTAACACACTCATTATTGCTGACATAAACTTGTATGTTTAAAGTTTACAACCTCATGTTTTGATATTTGTAGGCAATGTGAAGTGTTCACAATCAAGCCAATTAACATATATATATATATATATTACCTCTATAGTTACATGAATATGTTAAGAAGACTTAAGATCTATCTTCTTTCCAATTTGTGAGTATATTGAACAGTATTGTTAGCTCTGGTGATCATGTTGTACATTAGATCTCTAGAAAGTAATCATTTTGGTTAGCTGGATGTTTATATCCTTTGACCTACCTCAGCTCTTTTCTCATAGTCTCTAACTTAGTAGTTCTCAACTTTTGGGTCAAGACCCCTTTGGGGATCACATATCAGATATCCTGCATATCAAATATTTACATTGTAATTCATCCAGGAGCAAAATTACAGATATGAGGTAGCAATGAAAATAATTTTATGGTTGGGGGGGTCACTGCAACATGAGGAACTGTATTAAAGAACTGTAGCATTAAGAAGGTTGAGAACCACTGTACTCCTAGCCATCATTGGACTCTGTTTCTAGAATTCACAGAGGTATAAGTTCATAAATATTTGTATTCCTATGCTTAGCTTTTTTATTCATTTCACTTTTCATAATGTCCTCTAGGCCTTTTCATGTTGCTGCAAATGACAGGATTTACTTATTTTTAAGGTCTAATAACCTATTGTACACGTATTACATTTTTGTCTTTACTCACTCATTGATGGTCACATAGTTTCTGTATTTTGGCTACTGTGAATAATACTGCAATGGACATGATAATGTAGATTTTTTAAATCCCTGTATCAATTCCTTTGGACATATCCAGAAGTAGGATTGATGGGACATATGGTAGTGCTATTTATACCTTTTTGAGAAACTTCTGTACTGAATTTTATAGTGGCTGTGCCAATTTACATTCTCACAAAGAGTACAAAAAGATTCTCTTTCCCACATTTTTGACTAACTTGCTACCTTTGCTTCTCTGATACACATTTCCTCACACACTCTAGAATGTACATTCTAATATACCCTGTTGGGCATCATTGCAAAAAATATCTGTTCAGTCCTTTGCCCATTTTTTTTTGAGAGATTGTCTAGTGATTTTAAGTATAGTCAGTTAACAGGGATATTGGTGAGGGGTTATTTGTAGAAAGTCACTTTACAGTGGCTATACTACTGAAAAAATGTCTTTCTTTCCCTTAACAACCATTAATGGCCTATAGGTTCTCAGGGAGGGGTGGGCCTGGCTTTATAAGTCTTTCTATGTTAGAGCTGTTAACTTTGCATAAATCGTCTAAGAGGGGCGGGGTCTTGTGCATTTCTCTTCTCACCATGAGAAGATGTTGATGGATGCAGTCTTGTGTAACACCTGTGCAAGTAAACACGGCTGTTGAGAGTTCAAGAATGCAGCGGCCACATCCTGCATGCAAGTCAGTATCATAAGACTCTACCCTTTTCTCCAGCTCTTGTATCTTCCTGCTCCCTCTTCCTTTACATTCTTTGAGACTTGGAGGGGGTAACATAGGTGTCTCATTTAGGGATAAGTATTATATAATCACTTATTCTCAGCTCCTTGACTAATTATGAGTTTCTGCAGTAACTGCTGCCTGCTCTGTGGCTATCTCATAAGTTAAGACAGTTCTTTTCTTGTTTAGCTGTAAGAGTTCCTTATATAGTTTGGATATCAATCTCATAAGGTATGGTGTGCATGAATTTTTCTAATAATTACATTTTCACTTTGTTGACTTTCTAATACATACTTTTTTTTAAGTTTAATGTAGTCCTGCTTATTTAGTTTTGTTTTTTTTTGTTTCTATTTTTGATGCCCTATTCCCAAATAACTGCCAAAAATAATGTCAAATAGTTTCCTCCTAGGAATTTTATAGTTTTAGGTCTTAAATCTTTAATCCAACTTGTATTGGGTTTGTGTATTACGTAAAATAAGGCTCCAATTTCTTTCTTTTGTGTGTATATTCAATTTTCCTAACATTATTTATTGAAAAGACTATTCTTGTTCCATTATGTATTGTTGGCACCTTTGTTGAAGATTATTTAACCATATATATATATATATATATATATATATATATATATATATACATATGTGTGTATTTTTTAGATTTTGTTTTGCTTCATTATCTATATGTCTATTATGCTAGTACCACACTGTTTAGGTTAGTATAGCTTTATGATATCACTGTATTTTTCAGGATCTCCATGTCCATATGGAGATTATATAACCTTTCTTCTATAGGAGTTACAGGTACATTATGATTCATAACAGTAGAAAAATTACAGTTATGAAGTAGCAATGGAATAATTTTATCATTGGGGTCATCACAACATGAGGAACCATATTAAAGGGCCACAGCATCAGGAAGGTTGAGAACCACTGTTTTAGACATTTCTGTATAGGAAATATGGGGAAAATATTGTAGCATAGCTCATATGAATGTAGTAAAATGTCTACTCATCATTCTGGAACAAGACAAGATGTGAGGCTACTGATTTTCCTATTTTACAAGAAAGGTCATCATGGATCAGTTTCTCTTTAATTCTGTGATGGTAACTTTCCAGTTTTAAAAATATAATATTTTTATTCTTTGAGAAGTTTAAACAGTTATGCAATGTATTTTAATCATATTCACTCCTTTCACTTTCAATTCTTCTTGATTACCTCCCACACTACCCTTCCTGCCTCTCTTTTTCTAGTAGCCCACTAAGTCTAATTAGTGGTGCCTATATGTGCATGCACATGGGACTGTCCACTGAAGCATGGCCAACCTAACATGAGTAACACTCCTAAAGAAATCTGACTCCACTTCCCCTAGACACCACCAACTATCTTTTTTTTTTCCAGAGCTGAGGACCGAACCCAGGGCCTTATGCTTGCTAGGCAAGCGCTCTACCACTGAGCTAAATTCCCAACCCCACCATCAACTATCAATAGATCCTCAGCTATGGGTAAGCTCTCATATGCCCTTCCCTCTGCCTTGTTGGAATGTTGGCTTGATCTTGTGAAAGCTGTGTGCTGGCAATTTTTGCAGGCTGCTGTGAGTTCATGAGTGCAATGGCCCTGTGATATTTAGAAGGAAGAACTTAACTACTATTATTTTGTTAAATGGGCATAGTATCAAATTGCCTTCTAAATACTTTTCTCTGTATCCATAGATGAGTGAGGTGCTCAGTCCTCATCAGAAAAGCTTCTTTAGACCAGTGGTGGTGGTAGTGCACACCTTTAATCGCAGCGCTTGGGAGGCAGAGGCAGGTTGATGTTTGAGTTTGAGGCCAGCCTGGTCTATACAGCAAGTTCCAGGACAGTCAGAGCTACACAGAGAAACCCTGTCTCCAAAAACCAATAATGTTGTTGTAGATGATGATGATGGCAAAAAGGAAAAACTTTTTGTATTTCCATTGTTCTTTAATGAAGAAACATAATAATACTGTCAATTGGCACTTAGTGTTTTTTTCTGAACAATACCAAAAAATATTTAGTCACACAAATTAATGTATCATTGGTTTACTTAGTGAATTTTGATTAAAGAGAAATGGGATGCACAAGAAAATGATATAGAAGAGGTAGTTTGCAACTTATTAAAATGTATCACTCAAAACAACATTGACAATGTTCCCTATTATAGTGACCCACTATATCCTTCAATAACTAAGAGGAGTCTAAGGACAGTTCACCATTAATGGAAACCCAGATTGACTGGCAAATGATGATATGGACAATTGAGGTTTTCAGAGGAATACAATGAGATAAGTAGACATATAAATATTTGTATAGATTCTGCCTCCATCAGTGGTGCCAGTTAGAACTAGATAGCTGCTTTCAAATTACAGATAAAGCTCACTGTGCAGAAAGCAAACCTCGAGGGAAGTATAGATGAGAAGCCTAGGATGAAGTTCTGAGTTTACAGTTTAACAGATTTATTTCAACACATGGAATTTAATATGGAGACTCACAAATGATCAAAGTACAAAGAGTGAATGCTTGTGGAGTACTCATCCATAAATGAGAAATTGTTAACACCGCCCCCTGCTCCAAGGCTCATGAAGACATTATGGGAGATAATGTAGTGGTTTGAATAAGAATAATTCCCATAGGCTCATATATTTAAATACTTGGTTCCTTGTTGGCGGAACTGTTTGGGGAGGGTTAGGAGGTGTGGCTTTCTTGGAGGAGGTGTGGCACAGAGTATGCTTTGAGATGACAAAACCTTCCCACCATCCTCAGTGCTCTCTCCTTCCTGTTTGTGGTTCTCAGTTGTGAGTTCTCAGTTGCTGCCCAAGTCACCTGCTTCCTGCTACCTGTTCTGCTACTATGAACTATAACCCCTGAAACCATAAGTCCCAAATAAACTATTCTATAATTTCCTTTGTGTTGGAATACATTGCTGGCTGGTTAGAGATCATAGCCTAGCAGCTTTGCTCTAAGCTTGACAATAGGGAACTCCCTCCCTCCCCAGAAAGGCTTCCTGCTCTCTACCTGCCCTTATCTGGAGGATGTCTCTGGGCCTGGAGAACTGACCTTATCTGAAAGCTCTCTCTAAACCAGATGCCTATCTCCAAATCAGATGCCTCATTCATCTTTAGCTTGACCCTCGGCACAGAACCCTGCTAAGAAGACTTATGCTAGGAACTCTGCTACAGGACGCTACTGCCATATTCTAATCCCTGTGATAGGAGCATGCCACTTAATGCAAATTAAAGTTTGTCCCCAGGTGCTCCAATCCTATATATTCTTTATACTCTGGAATAAAATGGAGCGGATTCACCAAAACCTGTTTACCAGAGTGCTGTCTCCATTTGTACTCATGGCCACGTACAAAGCTTTCTTTTGCCCCTTCTGCCTCTTTCCCCTCTCAACCTTGTGGCCAATAGGCCAAGGGGTAAAGAGGACCCCCACACCTTGGTATCTTATTTCAGCAATGGAAAAGTTACCAATACTATAGTAAATAGCTGTTCTGTCTATGACCTTGAAGCACTGCCCCTAGAGAAGCAGCAGGTAACTGTTCCACCTGCCTATGACCTTAAGGTACATGCCCCTGGGGTGAGTCTTGAGGACCCTTAAGACCTGGGATGCATGTAGGCAGCACTTTCTCTTGTAGATTTGGATGCTGAGATGGACCAGGCAGAAGAATGGCATGGACCATAGCTCGGCTTTCTAGGACCCTGTGATAAATCTCTCATGGTATAGTGAGTGAGTTTTATCCCCTAATAAATTCCTTGCCCTTCAAACAGACTCCATGGATTTCTCATTATATCTGGTGGCCCCATGTGGGTGGGCCATCCATGGCCCTTATCCGTGCAGATAAACTGCCACTTGAGCTAGCCTCTTAACCCCTGCCAGCTCAGACTCTGCCTCCCAAGTTGCGCATCTGTGTTCCGTAGATACTCCGCTTAAATGCCCTCTCAGCGTCCCATTCTAGCCACACTAACCTCACTCATGCACTCACACCTGCCTGCCCGCAGGCTCCCTGTGGGCCATGTCATGTGATGGCATCCAGTCAAGGTGGCAGCAGTGGCTAAGGCAGCAGTGACAAAGGCAATAGTAGGCAGCTGTGCTGCCAGCAATTGGCGCCAGCAGGCTTGAACTCCCTAACCACCAGTTCTGCAGACCTAAAGACCAGCAACTAACTGCATGCTCTTTCGCCGTCAGAGCTACATGCTAGTGTGCAGCGGGCAAGACAGCTTGGGCCCACAGAGGCCAGAGAACACCAAGAGGTTGCTCCTAGCTGTTTAAGCCCATACTGGTAAACATCTTGGCAACATGCTTCAGAACCTACTTTAGCGCTACACCGTTAACACCTGGTTGAACATCACTACTGCACCCAAAAACCATCATGAGAACTGGGACATCTGGAACACCTAGGACAATTAGGACCAGCTCTCAAGGATTTCATCTGAGGTTAAATTACTTGATAATTTTACACCTTACTGATTAATAAATAAATTAATAAAATTTTCTTTACAAATTTTGAATATTTCTCATAAAATGGCAGATAATATCACCACTCAGGAAATTAAAAACCTTTTTGTTTGTACTATGAATTAAATTTTACAAGACATATACAATCTTCCTGGGATATATACAATGTTTGCCATATTCACAATTAACATAGTGTTTCATACCATAGCATTAAAAAATTGGCTTAATAGCAACACCAAGAATGAGACATTAATGGGACTAATACAGTTTTTGCAAAGTGGTAATGAGGACTTAAATGAATTGTTTCTTTGGAATCTGCTAATTTACCATAAGAACGTCTGTCTTCTAATAATAACTGGACAATAAAATTTAATTATATTGATAATAAATATGAATAATAAATAAAACAAACCTTCAGAGCAATTTTAATGCCATTCTGATAATTTCTAAGGAGGAAAGATTATCACTAACTCACAGAATAAAGTCTTTGGATTCACATGTTTCTGATGAACATAAAAAATTGTATGAGTCCATGAAATCTCTAGAATCCTTTACAAGAAAGGAGGTTCAAACACTGCAACAGGTGGTAGTTAATTGATTTCAAGCTCTGGAGGAATCTATCAGAAAGGATATTAGGAAACCAATAAGCAGAAGATCAAAGCAATAGAAGTTATAACATTACCAGGTGGCTCTTATAAAATGACTTATCCTGTCACCATTCATGAGAAGCCAGCATATGATAAACATCCTGAAGAATATGTAGAATATATTTGACAACCTGTTCATATGAGAAATTTAAAAAACATTAAGGGAGCAGTAGTCATCTATGGTATACATTCAACATATGTAAAACAGATGTTAAATATGTGGTCTTCTAGAAATAGAATCATACCAGATGATTGGAATCAGTTAATCTCAGCTCTTATAGAATATAGCCAGCAGTTACAATTGAAAAGCTGATTGGAAGAAGAGGGTAAGGCCCTTGAACAGCAAGGTAAGATTAGAGGTTTTGAGATCTCTCAAGATCAAATTTTTGGTGAGGGCTGTTTCACTGATATAAATGTACAATTTATCTTTGCGCATACATGTTAAATAGCTCTACCCTGTAACAATATTTTGTGCAAAAACCATTGAAAATAATTCGTGCAAAATTTCCACAATCTACAATTTACTGTTATATGGATGATATCTTATTAGCTGATCCAAAGTTAGAAACCTTAGAAAGCATGTTTGAAGAAGTAAAAGTTTTGCCTCGCTGGGGATTACAAATTGTTCCCAAAAATACAAAGAGGAGATTCTATTAATTACTTAGGACATAAGATAGATCTACAAAAAATTAAACCCCAAAAGGTACTACTCAGGAAAGATCAATTGCAGACTCTTAATGATTTTCAAAAATTATTAGGAAGCATTTCCAACTTACAAACTGTCATTGGAATACCTAAAGATGGACTAGTGAATTTATCTAATACCCTGTAAGGGGATAAGGACTTAAATAATCCAAGAGAATTATCAGCTGAATCTAAGAAGGAATTGACTCTAGTAGAAAAGAGAACATGAGAGGCACATATGAATCATGTGAATCCAGAACATAACTGCATTCTGGTCATATTCCCATCTAGACACTCCCCCACAGGGATTTTGATGCAGAGGGAAGATATTATTTTGGAATGGATATTTCTACCTTGTAAACTGAGTAAGAAGTTAAAGACTTATGTGGAAAAGATCTCTGATTTGATTCTAAAAGGAAAATTAAGACTTTGTCAGTCGACAGGAATGGACCCAGCATAAATTGTAGTACCTTTAACTAATGAGTAAATTTCCTCTTTATGGAAAGATGAATACTGGTAAAGAGCCTATAGTAACTTTTTGGGAGAGATTAACAATTCATAAAAATAACTGAATGGGTCCTGCCTCACATTGTATGGCAAAAAACAATCTCTGGAATACCCACATTCTATACTGATACAAATAAATCAAGAAAGGCAGGATATAAATCAGGAGATTTAAGTAAAGTGGTTCAAATTTTGTACAATTCTGTACAAAAGGTAGAAATGTATGCCATTCTTATGGTACTTCTGGACTTTATGGAACTTCTCAATATAGTTACTGACACTCAATATGCAGAGAGAGAGTTTTACATATTGGAAACTGCTAAATTTATTCCTGATAATAAGAATTAACTTCACTATTTATACAGTTGCAGGAAGTCATCAGAAATAGGGAACATCATATATATATATATATATATATATATATATATATATATATATATCTCACATATGGGTTTGCCAGGTCCTCTAGCACAAGGCCGAGATGAGATTGATCAGTTATTAATAGATAATGTGCTAGAAGCCTCAGAATTTCATAAGAAACACCATGTAAATAGCAAAGGTTTGAAAAGGAACTTTTCTATCACTTGACAAGCCAAGGAAAACATAAAAAAAAGTCTTACTTGTTCCTTCTATAACCAAACTCCATTGCCTGCAGGAAGAAATCTTAAAGGTATACAAAGAAATGAAATTTCGCAGGTGGATGTGTTTCATTTTGCAGAATTTAGAAGATTAAAATATGTACACCATACCATTGACACCTATTCAGGATTTCAAAGGGCAACTCCTATGAGTTTGGAAAAAGGCTGATTCTATAATTATACACCTATTAGAAGTTATGGCTATAATGGGAATATCTGTACAAATTAAGACTGGCAGTGCTCCAGTGTATGTCTCAAATAAAATCAGACAGTTTTTGCTTGACAATATAAAGCATATTACAGATATACCACACAATCTCACAGGCCAACCAGTCATAGAAAGATCTAATCAAACTTTAAAGGATATGCTAAATAGAAAGAGGTAACAATGACCCCTAGAAATAGATTACATTATGCTTTCTTAACCTCGAATTTTCTCAATGCTGATGAGAACAACAGCTGCAGAAAGACATTGGACAACAGAAAAAACTCCTGAGCTAAACCAATCAGTTTATTTTAAAGATGTGTTGACCTCATAATGGAAACCAAGATACATCTACATTGGGGAAGGGGTTTTGCTTTTGTTTCTGCAGGAGAAGAAAAGGTATGGGTACCAACAAAATTAATAAAAAATTAATTTGAACAGTAGAAACTCCTTGATGAAGAGAAATATTAGCTCATCCACCAATTGAAAACTCTACAAGTTGTAAGAAAAACTTAAGGGTCAGAGCAGGGTTCTGTTTTTTGTCTTTACAGGATAATAGAAATACCCATAATCAAGAAATCATAAAGCTGTGGACACGTAGACATTTACAGCAGAAAGGAAGGCTCTATTGGTACCAATATACACTACAGAGTAATATCTCACTGTTTAACATCAATATCTCTTTAACTCTAGAATAGCTGTGGTCCTGATTCAATTATAAATCAAGCTGGCTTTGGAGTTGGGATGTGGTTTTCTCCTTCTTTAAACCCAAGCATATTGCTAAAAGAAAAATTAGGAGATTCTGTCTCATATTGAAAGTGCTAACTGGTGTGGGACAGAAGAAAACTGATAATCTAGGGACCATTGTTGTCAAGATTATAATTCTTTCCATGCTTATCCTTGATTTCTGGAAATCTTTCCTCAAATCACCCTAAATCCAAACTTTCCATTTTGATATTAATAATGTCCAAGTTTTCCCATAGTGAAAAATAAGTCTTTCCAATAGCAATCTCTGAAGTCTCCAGAAGGAAGATGGGGCCCCACAACAACTACTCTACCCCAGTCCAGAATGATGCCATTGTACCTAAGAACATTACTCAATGATCAGCCTTGGACTGATAATTCTTCAGGACAGTTCCAAGATGAGGTGGTCCATTATACTACACTTCTAGCCAGAATCTCTGAGACTAGCTGCAGACTCTACAGCTAGTCCTATTGAGACCTAATTATCTAAGCTTTCTCATAGGACCCCACAGAGATACTGTCACCCCCTAAACAGCAGGAAGCAATTCTAAGAAAACAATACCCCTCTCCCTAAGGTTTCATTTTTCTCAGGGTTATGGATGGATGGTTATAGGGTTAGGGGTGGAACAATAAAATTTAGATTCAGTATTCTCCTTAAGAGAAGAGAAAGGGGAATGGATAGGTATATGATATTAAGGTAGATTATTGTATCTACTAGTAAACTGATTTAACAAACCATCAGCCTTGGCTAATTTGCACTGATAGGGATTCTTTTACATTGATACAAATGTAAACTATTTTTATATTCATATTTAAGATAATTTGTATATTGATAAATACAAAACTACGTTTGTCATATTGTACATATATTCCTACTCCTGTTTGAAATACTTTGTATATTGACACAAATATAAAATTATATTTGTCACACTGTATGCATTCTCTACCTCTGTTTAGGATATTTTGTATATTGATACATATTAAGGATATTGTTTTCATATTGCATATTGCACTATACATTTCTACCTCTATTTAAGATATTTTGTGTATTTTTACAATTTTGAGGCCATTGTCCTTATATGGTACATCTATTTATAGACTGTTTACCTTGTTAATGTGAAGCCTTAGTCCTCAGGATATTTAGGTAGAGAAGACTTATAGATTTATAGTCACTCACTCATGCTTGTCATTTCTATAGTTATGTTAGTTAGGTTGTCCAGATTTACAGAAACATATGTCAGATGGATAGGTAATCTTCAAACACTTCATAGACCTAGAGAATATGGCATTTAGATGTTTTGATAACTTAGAATGCTGTTGACATGAGACACAACGCTTCTGGCAGCACCAATCTGATTCTGAGATAATGTTGGGCTTCTAAGACACTTTGGAATTTGTCTTCTACTTGGCGCAAAATGGCCTGCTGGGCAAAGAACTGTCCTTGTCTCAGTTGCTGACATGCTGTCCATTCAGGACAAGCAGGACACCTGGAAAAGCAACTACTGAAGTCTGCCAAGACAGGGTAAGATGGTCTTTCAAAATTCCTGCTTCTGAAAATGGTCTGTCATATACTCTAGCCTGTAGCCGTAATGGTTGCCCCAACAATGCTGAGAGTCTTTAGGTGACTGTCCAGGCTGCCAACTGTCTCTGTCTGTTCTCTCAAGAATTTCAGAAATTGTTTACTTGCATTTCTCAGGTATTATTATGTTCCTTCTCAAGTCTTTGATGGGATTGAAGACTAAGTAATTACAGTTATAACCTTCTTGATCCTTAGCTAGAACATTAAGTACTAGGTTCAGATTCTTCAGGATAGGACAGCTATTGGAGTTATCTTTGTAACATGCAATTTACCTATGTTCTGGACATCTCTGGATTTAAATGTGTGTTTCTTGTTTGATGTTGTCCTTGCTGGTAGTAATTCTATTTTTGTTTAGGTTATTACTTTTCCCCTCTACTGGACAATACTTGATAATTGTTCCTATTGTATATAGTTTTGTATTAGGTTAGAACTCTCTTATTTAGACACAAGGGGGAGATGTAGTGGGTAGCTCTTCTGTCTATGACCTTGAAGCACCAACCCTCAAGATGCATCAGGTAACTGCTTCACCTGCCTATAACCTTGAAGTACATGCCCTTGGGGCATGGTCTCGAGGACCCTTAAGATCTAGGATGCACATAGGCAGTTCTCTCTCTCTCTCTCTCTCTCTCTCTCTCTCTCTCTCTCTCTCTCTCTCTCTCTCTCTCTCCTCCCTCCCTCCTTCCCTCCCTCTCTCCCTCTCTCTCTCTCCCTCCCTCCGTCCCTCCGTCCCTCCCTCCCTCTCGTGATTTTGGATACTGAGATGAACCAGGCACAAGAATAGCGTGGATCATAGCTCAGATTTCTAGAACTCTATGATAAATCTCTCATGCTGTAGTGAGTTTTTATCCCCTATTAAATTCCTTGCCCTTAGAATAGACTCCACGGATTTCTCGTCATACAATACAGGGTCAAAACAAGTATAAGAGCCAGGGTTTATGGTGGGTAATATTTTCAATTTGGTTTGATTGAGAGATAACTTAGGAAATCAGTCAAATACATCTTGAAATGTGTCTGAGCAGGCATTTCTAGAGACAGAGCATAAGGGATCTAACTCAATGAATGGTTTAATTCAATGAAGAAATCAAAATCCAAACAGACCATTGGGAGGTAGTGTAGTTGTAGAAGGCAAAGTTCAGTTGGAGGAAGTAGGTCACTGGGAAGATGTCCTTGTGTGGTATATCTCACTCTGTTGCTGCTGCCCTCTGGATCTTTGCTGCTAAGAGTTAACAGCTCTATCCCACACCCTCCCTTCCATTATGGTTATGCATTTTCATTTTCATTTCTGAAATCATGATATAAAATAAACCCTTCTTTTTCTTTTTTCTTCATAAATTTTCAAGATTATAATATAGTTATTATCATTTTTACTTATTTCTTTAAATTATGTGTGTGTCCTGAGGAGGCAGAAAAAGGCATTGGATCCCTTATAGAGTTAGTGGTACAGGTGATTGTGAGCCACTGACATGGGTGCTAGGAACCACATTCAGGTCCTCAAAAAGTATGCTCTTTTAACTGCTGAGCCATTTCTATAGCCTTAGTGGTGGTTTGAATGAGAATGGCCTCCAACAAGCTCATATGTTTGAATGCTAGTCCCATCTGGTAGGATTGTGAGGGAAGGGTTAGGAGGTATGGACTTGTTGGAGGATGTATGTTACTAGGAGTGGCCTTTGATGTTCCAAAAGCCCATACAATACCATTTGAGACTCTCAGTCTCCCTCTCCCTTCCTCCCCCTCTCTGCCTCATACCTGTGGATCAGATGGAAACTCTTAGTTACTGTTTCCAGCACCATGCTGCCTATCTGTACCCATATTCCCTGCCATGATGGTCAGGCACTCACCCTCTCAAACTGTAAGGCAAGCCCTATTAAATGCTTTTTTTTAAAATAAGGTAAGCAACAGAAAAGTAATAAAGACACATACTTTTCTTCCTTTAAAAATTTTCCCACAAGTATTTTGGTCACAGCAATGAAAAATACTGATTCATAAGCCTTTCCATGGCCACTTGATGCACAAGACTTAAAAAAATCAATTTATTTTATTTTTTTGTGTATATGTGTTACACATGTTTGTAGATGCCTATGGAGGCCAGAAGAGAGTGCTGAATCCCCTGGAGCTTGAATTAAAGATACTTGTGAGCTGCCCAATGTGTGCTGGGAAGCAAACTCTGGTCCTTTGCAAGAGCAGCAAACACTTAACTGCTGAGCCATCTCTTTAGTCTCAAGTCTGGGCTTTGGCTGCTTTCTCGCTTTGGAAGACCTACCAATGTCAGCACTGTAGTATCTAGAATATCAGCATGCTCTTATAGACCATGTTGGTAAATTCTTTAGGGAGGAGGCATATTTCACCCTCCGTCTATGAACTCCAATTATTTATGTAGTTTGATTTGTTTCAAAGGAGAAAATCCCATACATCCAAGAAAGCATGTTCTTGCTCATTGTTTTATGTCATTTAGATGTTTAATTTATTTTGACTAGTGACCTTATCCACAGATAAAATAAATGATCCCTCCTGATTATAGTTGGACAGTTACATAGAAATGTGCTGAGGCTCATTTCTCTAAGGATGAGGAAACATATTAAAAAATATTAAGGTTTGCATAAAGCATGATGAGGTTATAGAGGCTTATATCCTCAGCTAGCAGATGAGGGATCTCTGCCAGTTTTATTGGAAGGGAAAACATAGCGATCACCCAGTTACTTAGTGATTAATCCATATTCCCAAATGACCACCTTGCTGACAAGAGGAGGATGAAGAAACTTGCTGCTGAGATCTATGTTGCTTAGTCTGTGGTTTATTTAGTATACCCAAGATTACTTTTCTGCTCACACCTTTCTTTCAAGAACAAGGAGGGCTAGGGTGAAACTTGAGGCCTTATTCACTGATGAAAGTTTGTTGGAAACTATATCACATGCAAGAATTCTGTTTGTTCACGTTATATACATTGATATAGAACTCATTGTGATTCTTAGGAGCTCTTGTAGGCACAGTAAAAATTTTGCTTAAAGTTTGTGTTTAACTTTCAGATTGAACTATAGACTGCTGTGAGTTTGTTGTGTAGCAGTTTTCTATGATTAAAACATACTATCCTGTAGGGAGGCTTCTTAAGACAAACTATAAACAACTCAAAATAGCTACAGGAAGCCTCTGAAACTGACTAGATTCACTAGGCCCCTTCATCCCAGAGTAAGAACAATGATAGCTGAGAGTCACTCTCAGACAAGCCAAACTGCAAAGAAGACTCCGAGACCAGCTGAGCTTCCTGGAAGAGGTTTAGACCAATTGAGTCTCTTGGAAGGACACTCTCCAAACTGTTGATCTACTTGCAGGCTGTACAGCATGCTCTCAGCTTTTGTGAGTGTCACCCATGCTGGGATGGGCTTTGGTGATGCAACTGTCCTTGAATCATTTCTACTCCAGTAGGTAACCCTAAACCCATAATCCTTTAAGTAACTCAAATAAAACTCCTTAGTTGACCGAGGTGGACTTTGGTGGTATCCTTAGTTTTGTTTGCTATAGGCTCCCTATCTGGGGTGGGTTAGTAGATATGTATATATATTTTTTTCTTCAGAAAAAGTTTTGTCACATAACACAGCTTAAGAGTAGGTACTTCAAACTATTTATTTATTTATTTACTAATTTTGAAGTGCTAGGGATCAAATCCAGGGCCTTGTACATGCTAGGGCAGTATTTTTCCACTGGGTCAAATCCACAGCCCAGCATGGGCATTTTTGAGCCAATAAAAGGCTGTTGTCAATGATACTGTTCAGTGTGTTGTGGAAAGGGTTGCGAGAACTTCAAAGCAAAGCCAATGTTGTTTTGCTCTCACTTATGGTCTTACTTATGATCAAGTCTCAAATATGAAAAATAACAAAGTGGATATTGTCCAGGAATTATCAATTTTAAAGAGTTATCCATTTTAAGTGAAAGTTTAAATCATGCAAGAGTTACAATAAGAAGTATCTAGTACCCCGCCATATGAAGAAGTCTCAGATACAAGGACAGAGTTAGCACTTCTGCCTTCTCTTGGCATCAATACACCTACGTTCTTGAGAACACATGCATGATTTTCATGAATACATCAGCTAAGTAAAGGGCAGCAAGAAGATACAAACTGTGGAAGATGTAGAATCTCAGAGGAAAAGCCTTGCTTCTGTACATGGAAGATAAAATTCTGATTAATGGGTAGAATCTGAGCCATGTTATTTTTAATGGAAAAAATTAGCCTCCAAATGTGCCTTACTGTATATAAGATGACAGCATGGTCTTGTGCCTGGCAGTGTGATAACTAGATGATCTAATCTCAACCTCTAGCAGTGGCAAACATGATCAGTGTTGTTTGTGCCATATGTGGATGTACATGAATAAGGATCTCTTGAGGAGAAAAAGAGTTCAAGCAACAGGCTCATGATACCTTTACTACCTGTGGCTATCTATATTGCCCAAAAGGCATGGTAATTCATCTATAATTTGGGACCAGGCTCCTAGACAATGCTTAGTGATCCCAGTGTGGGTCATAGGAAGCAGGGTTAATGTGCCTGGTGTACCATCTGCATAGTCAAACATACAGGGGACCACTGGATAATAGCTAGAAGTGATAGACCTGCTGCTCTTCTCAGGTATACTGACAAGCGTGGACTGCAGTAGATTCTTGTCTCTGCTTATGCTGTTTCCAAGCTTATCCACAAAAACAATGGTGAGTTTTATGTAAGAGCTTTTAGTTGGACTGTGGTGCTGCATTAACTTAATGATTGGTTTCTTTAATGTGGTGCTGGAGATAGAATCTAGGACCTTGCACATGCTAAGCAAATGTTCTACCATGAGCTACATTATTAGCCTGGACTATGTTTGCTTATATTTGGATTCACCATCCATATTGAGTGGGGTAGTGGGGCTACCCTTATGAAAAATATGTCCAGTAGTAGAAAGTTATCTAGGATGCTATTGTGCAGTGATTTTCACCCTTTCCAACCCCATGACCCTTTAATATGGTTCCTCATATTGTGCTGCCCCCAAACATGAAATTATTTTATTGCTACTTCATAACTGTAATTTTGCTACTGTTATGAATTTTAATATAAATATCTGTGTTTTCTGATGGCCTTAGGTGACCTCCGTGAAAGGGTGATTTGACCCTCAAAGGGGTCATGACTCATAGATTGAGAACCACTGGGACAGTGGAATGTGTTCTTACTGAAGAAACTGTAAAGAAGTCAGAAACAATAGTAAGTTCCCAGTGGTACAGACACACAAAAAATAAAATTCAAAAATTTATATAGCATTTCCCAAGACAGCTATTCCTATTTAAATTTAGTGTTTTGTTATGAGTTTGAAGACAATGTGGAAGTTCAGACCAAATATAACAGAACCATGTCATGTAATCCTTCCCATTTAACATTTCTCCCCATACTTACCTTTGGAAAACCAAGGTCTAGATTTTCATGTTACAAGTAGAAATTAGGTTGTTGGATATTCTAACCTGACCTTTTATTCTGTCTGGTCATTTTTTTATTGGTTATGTGCAAATATGAATCATAGAGATGGTGATATGATGGTGAATATGAAGTGACAAACAATTATGTGTTCACTGGTACGGCCACATGTCTGAGTGTGGGAGATGTTCCAAAATGGTACTGGGTATTTAAGGAAGGAATTAGTGAGCCAAATAAGTGTGATATGAGTAACTATATGTTTAGATGGTGTCAAGGTTGAACAAAAGAAGGTAGCCACAGAGAGTTATCCTTTGAGCATCTCATAGTCGTACAGATCCATGTGTCTTAGACCATGCTATCTTCAGTATGATTTATAGTCCCTCTTTCTTTATGACTTTTTTGAGGGTGGGGAAACTAAACCTTGTCATTTTGCATGTCCTAGGGATACTCTACTACTGAGGTATATTCCCTGCATTCTTTTTCTACCTTTTACTTTGAGACAAGGTCTTAGTAAATTGTCCAGTCTGCCCTGAAATTTGCTCTGTAGCTCAGGCTGGTTTTGAACTTGTAATCCACTTGCATTAGCCTCTGGAGTACAGCACTCTACCACCAGGCATGTCCTATGTCTATGACTTGCATACTTTTCTGTCATTCATCTTGTTGCTTTGATTTTTACCTCTATGAGTCTATCTCTCCTCCTATCCTTGGAATTTTCAAAGCATGTCTTTAAATTTCTTTTTATCTTAGGCCTCCCCTTTGTTGCCAAATTCTATCACAGTGAAGATGATTTCCCCATCTGTATTTCATCTGTTGACACCTTCTAGGCTTCCAGATACCTCCTGGAATGTCACCGCATGTTCATTTCTCTGTCATGTCCAATTCTAGGTGGGTATTCTAGGGCTGGTATTAGGCAACTATGCAGTTTTCATGTCACCTAACGCAGTGCTCTGCTTTCATATGATTAGAGATTGCTCAGCACCTTGTATAGCCCCAAAGAGGGCCTAGATCAAGACAGTAAGACTATAGCATGGGGGCTGGCTGTTTGCTCAGGTTAAACTAGTTTTGTGAAGGAAGGGGAGTATGATTGTTGATTAATAATGACCTGCTACTCGGGTAGCTTTTTATTCATCATAGAGCAGCTTACAATTCTAAACAGATTTGATGATTAGAGCATTGAGTTGTGTTCTCTCCACTAGGTAACTTCATGTACTCTGGACAGAGAAATGTGAAAGGTCATCAGACTGTGCTGTTAGGCTTCCTGTAGCTGCTTTTATGCTTTCTGTCACACTGCACATGCAGTAAGTTATTTTTGCAGACATGGAAATGTTAGACCACTTACAGCTACTCTTGAGCTCAGTTCAAAGCTATCTGAGGGCATAGGAGAGAGAGCATAGGGCATTGGTAAAGATGGGCAGCAGGTGCATTTCTTGCTGTTTCTCATAGGCATTTTTAAAAAATCACTGAGTGAAGTAGTAGAAGACTATTAAAGCAAAAATTGTTTCAGTGTAAAGCTTAGCATTTCCACTAGATGGTGGCAAAAGGCTGCATGTTGTCCTTTCACAGTGACTAGATTGTTTACGATAGGCCTGAATCTCTAAAATTAGAAGAATGGTTCTAGGAAAGTGAAAATTATGTCTGAAATACTGGTTCCTTTGGAGAGGATAAACACACTAGGCTCAAACCTATGGAAGGAAGTGCTTGTGTAAGTTGTCTCAATAAAATAGTCTGCTCAGA
The DNA here is from genome assembly GCF_949786415.1 of Peromyscus eremicus. Classification (NCBI taxonomy): domain Eukaryota; kingdom Metazoa; phylum Chordata; class Mammalia; order Rodentia; family Cricetidae; genus Peromyscus; species Peromyscus eremicus. The sequence continues at coordinate 33,083,642 of NC_081439.1, read as the reverse complement.
TGGCAAGCAACCACCAGTCACAGGCCAGGAAGAATACATTATTTGAGTGGCAAACAGCTTATCTGTTTGAAGTGTAAGGGCCTCTTTACCTTCCATTGTTCTAGTGTCTTCTTTCAGGGAACCCAATGCTCTTGTTGGTGCCCTTCCCAGACAAGGGGCTAATAAATGTCCAGGCAACAATAGGACTGATAACACCACCTCCTCAATATGTTAATTGTCCCAAGTCTCTGTACAGAGGCTTCAACAGGATGCCCAAATTGCTATTATGCAACTTTAAGCACAAAATAGAGTCAGTTTCTAGTATAAAGGTTGAAAGCCCTTGCTATTAGTTAAATTGAATGAGGATTAGTTGTTTAGGAATCCTTAAATCACCCCTGAGCAAGGGTCCACATGGGACTGAGAGAGAAACCTCATTATTTCCTGATTTTCCCCCTCTGGGATATATTGAGATGCCTTGTCTGTAGCTGGCATTAGCTCCAAGTAGACCTCCTTCAGACAGACACTAGAGTGTCACACTATATTTCATGAAGAACCACAAAATAGTCTCCATCCTCAAGGAACTTACCACCAAGTTGGAGTCAGTTGACCATATTCATAATACAAAACTCAGGCTCAGGGGTTGGAGAGATGACTCAATGGTTAAAAGCACTGGCTGCTTTTCTAGAGGACCCAGTTTCAATTCCTAGTGCCCACATGGCAGCTCAGAACAATCTGTAACTCCTGTCCCAGAGGTCTGGCTTCCTCTTCTGGCTTCTGCAGGCATTGCATGCATGTGATACACAGGCATACATGCAGGCAAAACACCCATCCAAATAAAATAAAAATAAATAAATCTTTAAAAAAAATACAAAACAAAACAGACCCCTCAAGCTCAAAGGGACTAAATACAGGGCTTCACGTGTATGAGGTAAGTGCTATACCCAAGCTACATCCTCAGTCTTGGTCCCCATCTTTTGCCTCACCTGACTCAAACACAGCTGTGCAGGTAGGATTTGCATACTGGATTGTTGTTAGTATATAACATTAGAGGTCTGGCTGGTGGCACATCAGTTGTGGGAAAATTGAGGCAGGGAGGAATTAGAATGAGAAATGATGGCCAAAGCAGGCCCTGACCTTACAAAGCTCATAATCTAGACAGAGAAAGATGTTACTAAAAATGTCTTAGGTGGAGCTGGAGAAATGGCTCAGTGGTTAAGAGCATGTATCAGTTTTCCAGAGGACTTGAGTTCCATTCTCAGCACCTATGTCAGGCAGCTCACGAGGACTTGTGACACCAGCTCCAGGGGATCTGACTCTGGTCTCTTCAGACACCACCCCAACACACACATGGCATACATTCAAACACACACACACACACACACAGATAAATGATTAAAAATCTAAAAGAAAGAGAGAATTGAGTTGTATTAGTATAGATTTATTTTGAGAATGAATCAACTTAATTTTCTATCTATATATTGTGATATCTATCACATATGCACAAATTTTGTGTAATATGTAATTTAAATAGTAACACTTATTTTCCCCTATAGGTCACTTGAATAAAATAATTTGCTAATACATTTGATGCTTTGTGTTCTTCCTGAATTTTGGTAAATTTAGCCCTTGCTATATTATTTTTATTGTATTTGCATCTATTCCTAGACAATATAGTGTTTAATTTTATGTAGTATTATTGTATCTATTCTACTTGTTGTTCAATTGCCTTATTTAATCTGAAAAGTTTTTTTAACAAAATTTGGAAAATTTGAAAATAAATGGGGTGTGGGGTTCTAGGCCGGGTGTGGTATCATCCTAGCACTTAGGAGGCTGAGACAGGAAGATGGTTGCAAATTCAAAGGAAGACTGTTGCATAGTGAATTACAAGCCAGCCTGGACTATTGAATGAAACTCTGTCTCAAAACCAAACCAAACCAAACCAAACCAAACCAAACCAAACCAAACCAAACCAAACCAGAGCTCTGGGCTAGGAGGATAGCTCAGTGCTATATTCACTTGCCTAGTATGTACAAGGTCCTGGGAATGATCCCCACTACTGCAGTAAAACCACAAAGTAAACAAACAAACAAACACTCTTGTTTCTGTTATCCTTCTGGCTTTGTAAATATATTTGACCTCTCTGAGATTCAAAATATATATGTATTTGGAAGAATAATACCTTTCAGATGGCATGAAATGATAGAATAAATGTAATGCCTTGAGTGTGGGCTGGATTTATGCTTTCTTTCACATCTGAGTAATGTTCTATATATGAACCATATTTTCATTATCTATTCACCAGTTTATGGAAATCTAGATCAATTCCATTTCAGAGCTATTGTGAATAGGGTAACAGTGAACATGGATGTACCAGTATTTCCATAGTAAAGTATAAAGTCTTTTGGATATACACCTAGGAGTGATATAGTTGAGTCACATGGTATATCTATTTCTAGTGTTTTGATAATCCACCAGACTAATTTTCAGAGTGGCTGTATTAATTTACACTCCTACCAGTAGTGTGTAAAGGTTCACTTTCTTCACATCCATGTCAGCATTTGTTGACTTTTGTATTCCTGATGATGGCCATTTTGACTGGAGTGAGATGAAAGATTAATGTAGTTTTAATATGTATTTTCTTGATGGCTAAGGATATTGGAGACTTTTTAAAAAGTATTTCCTAGATACTTCTTTTGAGAATTTTCTGTTCAGTTCCTTAGCACATTTTTAACTGGGTTGTTTGTTTTCTTGACATTTAGGTTTTGAGTTCTTTGCATATTTTAGACACTAATCTGCTCTTAGATGTACAGCTACTGGCAAAGATTTTTCTCTCATTCCATGGACTGCCTCTTTTTTTGAATGTTTGTTTTATTCTTCTCTCATATATTACATCCAGACCACAGTTTCTCCTCCCTCCCCCTCCTCCTGATCCACCCCCACTGTCTCTTCTCAGAAAAGGGCAGACATCCCAGGAACATCAACCAAATAAGGCATAGCAAGCTGGCTGATATGTGATCTTCCTCCTTAGCCCTTGGAGACATACAAGAAATCAGCCAGGAGTAGATGGCATTGAATGAGAAAGAGGTAGAACCCATTGTGCACAAGGCTGTGAGTGGCACTACAGGTAAGCCACCATAACATCAGGCCTGGAAGAGGCAACCCAGTAGGAGGAAGAGGATCCATTCCACAAGTAGGCAAAAGAGTCAGAGACAGCTTCTGCTCCCACTGTTAGGAATTTTACAAGAACACCAAGCTACTTAGCCATAACATAAATGCAGAGGATCTAGATCAGACCCTTATAGGCTCCCTGATCTCTGCTTGACCCCACCCCCATGAGTCACACTCATTCTGTGGGCTGCCTCTTGATTGACCATTTTCTTGGATGTACAGAAGCTTTTTAGTTTCATGAGATCCCATTGGTTAATTTTTGGTCTTATTTCTTGAGCAGGTGGAATCATTTTTAGAATGTCCTTATCTGTGCCTATAACTCGAAGTATACTTTCTTCTTTTTTTTTCTTTATCAGTTTCAGGATATCTGGTCTTATGCTGAGATCCTTGATCCATTTGAGTTGAGTCTGGTGCAAAGTGAGAGGTAAGAACCTATTTTCATTTTCTGCATGTTAAAAATCTAGGTTTCCCAGTACTGTTTATTGGGTAGCTGTAGTTGTTGGACTTATATCTGGGTCATCTATTCTGTTTTTTTGGCGGGAGGAGTTTGAGACAGGGTTTCACTGTATAGCAGCTTTGGCTGTGCTGGAACTCGATTTGTAGACCAGGCTGGCCTCGAACTCAAAGAGATCCACCTGCCTCTGCCTCCTGTGTGCTGTGGTTTAAGGTGTGTACCACCACCACCAATCTTGGGTCATCTATTCTATTCCATTGATCTATGTGTATATTTTTTGTACCAGTACCATGCTATTTTTATTATTATGGCTCCAAGGCATAATTTAAAATCTAGTATGGTGATAGATCTTGCAGTATTCTTTATGTTCAGGATTGCTTTGGCTATCCTTGGTGTTTTGTGCCTCCATATATATGCTGGTAGTTTTTTCTATGTCTGTGAAGAAAGGTCATGGTATTGTGGCTGGAGTTGCATTGAATCTGTAGATTGGTTTTATTAGTATGTCCATTTTAACAATATTAATCCTGTTAATTGATGAGCACAGGAGCCCTTTCTGTCTCCTGTTTTCCTCAATTATTTCTTTAGTGTCTTTAGTTAGATACCAATGATCTTCAGAAAATCATAAGGATTTATTAAAAAACATTAAATTGGAAAATTTACTCCATTAAATTGGAAAATCTAAAAGAAATGTATGAATTTCTAGATCTATACAATATAACAAAATTAAACAAAGATGAAATACATTAACATATTCATAGACAGCAATGAGATTGAAGCAGTTTCCAAGCTATAAAAATCTCTGGTACAGATAGATTCACTGAAGAGTTCAATCAGAACTTTAAAGAAGAACTATCAGGAATACAATAGTTATTTTTCAAGCTAGTATTGTCCTAATACCCAAACCAGACATAAAAAATAAATTACAAACTGAGCTCCTAGATGAACATAGATGCAAACATTCTCAATAAAATAATGGCAAACTGAATCCAAGATAATATGAAAAAGGTCATTCATCCTGACCAAGTTGGTTTTATTCCAGAAATGTGAAGATGGTTCAATATACACAAATCAATAAGTATTATTCATCACATAAATAGACACTAAAGCAGAGATCACATGCTCATTTCATTAGATGAAGAAAAAGCCTTTGGCAAAATCTAACATCCCTTCATGATAAGAATCATGGAGAGGCTAGGAATGCAGGTAACATGTCTTTTAAACAATGTATTATTTCTTTGAGAATTTCATGCATTATTTTTATATTTTGATCAAGTCCATTCCCTCCCCCAATACTTCCAAGATCCATTCATCATTTGATACTCACTCAATTTTAGGTCCTCATTAAAAAACTCAAGTTCAATTTCTGCTGCCTTACTCTTGTGTGTGTGTGTGTGTGTGTGTGTGTGTGTGTGTGCGTGTAATTCCATGGGAATATGTTCAACCTACCAAGAGCCATATCCTAAATAAAATAACTCTCCTTCTCCTAGCAGCTCATAGTTACCAACAGCTCAACAGCTAGTGGTGGGAATTCATGGCTGCTTCCGTTCTCCATACAGGGATGTTGTCTAGCTTGAGCTTGCTCAAATCTTGTGGATGATGTGACAACTGCTGTGAGCCTAAATATACAACTGCCCTTTCAAGTGAGAGATCATATATTAACATAACATAATAAAGCTTATATATAACAAACATATAGCCAATATCATGATAAGTGGAGAAAAACTCAAGATATTTCCACTAAGATCAGGAAGAAAACAAAATTGTTTACTCTCTCTGCTCCTATTTAACACATAGTGGTTGAAGTCTTAGCTAAAACAATAAGGCAGGAGGAGGAAATAAAAGGGGTACAAATATAAACAAAGTATTCCTATCTTCAGATGATCTGATTGTATATATTAGAGACCCAAAAGACTCCACCGAAACCTTTTAGAGATGATAAACACTTTCAGCAAAGAGGCAGTATATAAAGTCAACAAACAAAACCCAGTAGCCTTCTCATATATGACTGACAAACCAGACTGGAAAAAAAAATCAGGGAAAATACCATTCTTAATAGCCACAAAATATAACATACCCAGGAGTAAACATAACCAAGGAAATGAAAGGCCTCAAAAATGAAACTTCAAAATTATTTTCTTCTGGCATCCTCTTTCTTTTTCTTTTGAAATAAAATCTCACTATGTAGCTCAGAATGTCCTGGAGTTCACTATGGCTGGCCTTGAATCTACAATCCTCCTGCCTTTGCCAGAATTATAACAAGCATGTGCTACTTTACTTGGCTCTAGTGATATATTCTTGTAACTATTTTAATTTTTAAGGGTTTCAGAATTTTATTTTATTGGTCTTTAGATAATGCTTCTTGAATTTTAGGATTAAATGAGTATGATCAATTTCATCAACTGGGTATTGAATATGACAAAAGAACAACTTTCAGTGAGCCTATATAAATCTGTTTATATAACTTAGAGATGAGTATCAGTTGGTAAAATGCTTATTATGCACAAAGCCCTATGTTTGATCTATGTAAAATGAATGTGGTAATGTATGCCTATAATTCCAGTGCACAGGAACAAGAAGCAGGAGGATCAAAGGTTCAGTGATACATCCAGCTACATAATGAGTTTGAGGTCAGTGTGTGGGCTACATGAGACCAAAAAAACAAAACAAAACAACCTTATAAATAAATGTATTTCATTGGTTTCGAGAAATCATATAGAAAAATATTCTATTTATCACAACTGTCATAAATTTTATGAAGTTAACTTTGTGTAATCAGTAATTAAAACCTGGAAGCTGCTTTATGAAAAATTCTGCAAATATAGATTAATTTTATATATAACTTGACTGTTTTTCTTCTAGAAAATATTGATTAGATTTTGTCACAATTTACTGCACACTGTCATGAAGGTTCAAATATATTTTCTAAGCATTAAAGACATTTAGGTTAGTGAGTGGATGCTATTTTGGGGGGAAATGAGAAAGGAACAAACATATATGGAAGAATTGTGTGGGCAGATGCATTCTTGAGGTAACATGTCTTAAACCTCAGTGTGCATATGAATCACCTGTTCATCTTGATAAAGATGTCAACTCTGATTTATTAGTTCTGGGATGGGTTCTAAGACGTTGTATTTCTAACAAGCTTGCAGATAATACTTTGTTGTTTGTCTAGGAACCACATGATTATAAGTCTGTTAAATCAGTGATTTCTATCAAGAATCTTTTGTGATGGAAGTATTCACAGGAGATGTTCATGGCAGTGATTATGTTTTAATATTCTATTCAAGTAAGAATATCTGCAAAGGCCCTTATGCTAACTGCCAGCTTTCTATTTTAAATTCAGAATCAAGGAAGAGAGCCTATATTCCCAGCACCCAGGAGGCTGAGGACAGATCACAAGTTTTAGGCTAGCCTAGGTGAGATTAAAAAGACTCTTCTTCAAAATAGGAGGGTGGGGAAGGATATCCTCTCCTTGCTGTACATTTATATAATATGCTAGAGAAAAAGTTAAGTGTGTGTGTATGTGTATGTATGTGCATGCATACATGCATGTGTGTAGTTGACAAGTCTGGATACCACTACTTAACTTCAAGCTGTGACAATGAGGAATTAAGCCCAGTATGATACACTGCAAGTCAGAAGCATGGTGTCATTGTAGCTTCCATTGCTTCACAGTATATACCATGTTTTTTGTTTATTCTGCCCTTATACTTTGGTCTAAGTTGATTTCAGGATCAGAAACAGGAATTCTTTGATATTTTTATGAAATATTTGTTTTCATTATTTTTAATTGTGTGTGTGTGTGTGTGTGTGTGTGTGTGTGTGTGTCAGGGCCTGCAGAGACCATAGGGGTCAGATCTTCTAGAGGTAGAGTTACAAGCAGTTGTGTGATACCCAATATAGGTGCTAGGAAATAAACTCTGGTTTTCTGTGAGAGCAACAAGGCATCTCTCCAGCCTTCCTTTTAAAAATAGCTGATAAAACAATAGGTTTCCTTACAGAAATTTTGTACATATTTACTTTTGGTGGATTCTCCCTGCTCCCTCATCTCCCTATTCCTCCATACCCCCAGTGCAGATATACTTCCAGTCACCCCCTTTTACTTTCATATTGCAGATTCTTGTGCCCTCACTACCCTCTCCTTTAATGCTTTCCCCCAAAGTCTTATGAGCCTCTTTCAGGTTTCCTGCACAAATCTTGATGTACATACAAGTCATCTAGGCAACTCAGTGAAGACAGATTCCTGGGATGCATTTCTGGGGATTCTGTTCTAGTTGGCCTAGGGTTTGCTTTGGAACCTGTGATAGGCACCCATGTAGTTAAGGCCTAAGTAGTAAATGGCCACACTTGGAGAGATATTGAATTAGATCCTTATAATTAACACAGAGAGATTTAATATCCAACTAGCCATCTGGCCTTCTCTTCCTGAGAAACAGAGAATTAAATCCTCATGAAACTTCACTTTTTTTTCTAATTCTCATCTGTGAGTGATGTACTGTTCTCCAAATAATGAATTTTTGCTCCACTAAAAAGCAAATGTATCAATTTGACAGATCTTTTTTAGGAATAATATGTAGATTTAGGTGTGGTTTAGTAATGCATTTAATGGAGGCCCAAGCCTCTTGCACTGTCTTGCTTGGGCCTTTCATTAAGTATTATGAGTCAGTGTGAAATTGTTGGGAGTTTGAGTCTACTTGGAGAGGCTTTTTATACCACAGCTACAAGTTAGGCTTATTCTTCCATCTCCTAAGCAGCTTAAATATTTACCAGCACACTGGTGAATGAACTTTTCCCTGTTATCATGAATTCTATCAGTTTTCATGCATTTTTTTTAATCTTAAAATTGTTGATTTCAAGGTGTTGAGACTTCCTAAATTTTTCAAGGTGTACCACTTCTGTGCTTCCAGGGAGGGAGTCTATAACTCAAATGACTGAACGGCTGTTATCAAATAAATAGTTTAGGACTGGCAAAGATTAAAAGAATGATACAGAACTTCATTTGTAGGTAGCCTAAAAGGCAAAATTTATCTCTAAATGTGTATGGCATTTTACTTTCAGTAATACTACTCAACACTTAACCCAAAGTTGGGAAAGCAAAAGTTTATAATTTGTCACCTGACATTTCATATATTTAGGGTCTCTATATAGGAAAGTTAAGTTTTCTTATTATACAATACTCACAAAAGGCAACCAAATGGAATTAAATGGAACAATTACTTATAAATAGGGTTGCATATTTGCAGGGAGCTGTTGTAGAATATTATTTTAAGGTGTGTTACTTTTGTTTATGTTGTATTTGTTTAACTCCGTGAAGCTGTGTTGCTGTGCCTGTCTAAAACACCTGACTGGTCTAATAAAGAACTGAATGATCAATAGCAAGGCAGGAGAGAGAGATAGGTGGGGCTGGCTGGCAGAGATAATAGAAGGAGAAATCTGGGAGAAGGAAGAAGAAAATGATGAAGAAGGAGAGGAAGGAGCCAGAGAAGGAGGACATCAGGGGCCAGTCATCCAGCCACTCAGCCACCCAGCTACCCAGCAAGTCATGGAGTAAGAGTAAGATTTATAGAAGTAAGAGAATGGGAAAAGCCCAGAGGGAAAAAGATGGATGGGAAAAGTTAAGTAAAGCTAGCTAGAAACAAGCCAAGCTAAGGCCAGGCATTCATAATTAAGAATAAGCTTCCATGTGTGATTTATTTGGGAGTTGCATGGAGGGCCCCCAAAAAAGATTTAAAAAAAACCAGAACAACAGGAAGCCTTTTGTGATGGTGAGTGAGCTGGACTCAGTTCCATTCATAAGGCCTGAGGAGGAAGGTGTTATTAACACAGCCTGGTGAGAGATGTGGATTCTACTTGCAGAGAGTTCTTTGTACGCACAACATCAACATCACCTGAAAACTCAGTTCCTGTCTCAGATTGCTTGAATCAGAATCTGCACTTTTAAGAAAACCCAAGTTTATTTGGATTCTTATTAATACTATGAGAAACTCTCCTGCAGCTGTAGGGGTAAACAATTTGCACAAGTTCTGCTCTTTACTCAAAGAAAACAGGCACTTCTAAACTGTCACAAGGCAGGGAAGAAGCTGAAGGGCAAATACATCAAGCTCAGCTTTGTCCCACACTTCAGTTTCTCCTTCATGTATTTGGGTGCTAAAGCTAACCAGAAGCCACAGGATAAGGGAGTAATATGAAGCAATCTATGAAGCATAGTGCATATAGAAGAGGGGAAGACAATGGAGGGGCAAACAATATTCAACATATCCTTTTAAAACAACTTTAAATGTAGTCATGTCATAGTATTTTCATAGTGCATTAAGCCAAAAAGCTTGGGTAAAGCAATGTTTTGTAAAGAATGCATAAATTGGGATGGAGAAGGAATTGTGGCTTGATTATAGGTATAATTATTGCATTTTGTCCCTTCTCAAGCCCCAAACTTTTACAGTCATTGTCAAATAGGGTTTAATTAGAAAACCCATTTATAACAATGTCTAGAAGGGCTCTGTAACTTTGATCAGTAGGAATAATATAAAAAGATGATAGAATATATTTGATTTAATGGCAACCATGAGCATTTAAGTCTATAATATTACATAATTATGTGCAACCACTATAATTTAAATGAAATGAGCTCTGAGATTACTTTCAAGTTTGCAGATCAAGGAACAGGTGAAAATTTGAATGGTCTCTCATCTGCTAAGATCTGGATTTCTCTTCATGTGAGAGCTGTTCTGTTAGGATGCCTCTTTTGCTACCTGGAACAGAGGCGCAAATTAAATATGGATTTAAAAAGAGAAATTTATTTCTCCTTTATGAAATAGTAATGTGATGTTACAACTTTGAGCGGTTATACAGAGATCCATTCTGCTATTTTCCTGTTCCCCTGTCCTCCTTTTATGTATCTTAAGATGGTTAACCACACATTTATGTTCCAGGCACCGTGAAGATGTGATAGGAGGCAGGAATGGGAGATATTCCCTGCTTTTTAAAGGCAAGGCCTAAAGGTTGCACATATAGTTTCTCTTTGATATTTACTGGCTGGAACTTTATCACATCGCCATTTGAACAGAAAAAGAGGCTTAGATATCTAGTTCTTAAGTGGACAGCCATAATCAGAATAAAAACTTCATTATGTAGAAGAAGGGGAGAATTGACAGGGAGTTCCTGTAGTCTTTTTGTGGGTCATTTGAAATTTTGTGCACAAATCTGACAGGCCTGGAAAGATGTTTGCTATTTATTTACTTATTTATCAAAAATGCTCAGTATCTGCCAAAAATGTTTTTAAATGTAATCTTTACATTGCTAAGGAAATGAAAAGTTTTTCTATATCTTGCCAATATAACAGTTCCACTAACTAGGGACCAAGCATTCATATATATGAGCCTAGGGAGCCATTCTGAATTAAAATCACGTTACTTAATTTTTTTTAAAAGAGAGGGAGAAACAAAGTTGGATGGGTAGGGAGGTGGGTTGGATCTGGGAGGAGTTGGAGGAGAGGAAAACATTATAATACATTGTATGAAATAATTTAAATAAAACCAAAATTGAACATAGCCTATCACTTCATATCCTTTTTTTTTTTTTTTTTTTTTTTTTTTGGTTTTTCGAGACAGAGTTTCTCTGTGTAGCTTTGCGCCTTTCCTGGAACTCGCTTTGGAGACCAGGCTGGCCTTGAACTCACAGAGATCCACCTGCCTCTGCCTCCCGAGTGCTGGGATTAAAGGCGTGCGCCACCACCGCCCGGCGTCATATCCTTTTTATGATGAAGATATTTGCATTCTAATTTCAGCAGTTTTGAAATATAAAATATGTTATTAATTATGGTCACCTTGTTGTGTAATAGACAACTAGAGTTTATCCCACTAGAGACCAGGGATTGGAAGAATAGAAAGAGAAAGTAGAAATATTGGCCAAAGAGCTCAAAAAATCTCTTTGTATAAAGGGATATTGTATTTTAAGTTTATAAGTCTGTTGCTTCTCTGAAGAATGCACATAAATGAGAACTTTTTGTTCAGGCTATACTGTCCTTTATTGATAATAATGTCTTATGAATTAAGTTAAATTTTTCTCGATGGTATTTCCATTAATACATATTTTACACATTGTCCTATCTTGGTATATGCTTCTGTACTGGCTAGTTTTCTATCTTCTTGACAGAAGCTAGAGTCATCTGAGAGGAGGGATACTCAATTAAATGAATGCCTTAATTAAGATCGGACTGTAGGCAAGCCTGTAGGGCATCTTCTAATTAGTGATCAATGGGGGAGGGCCCAACCATTGTGGGTGATACCATTCCTGGGCTGGTGGTCCTGGGTTCTATAAGAAAGCTGAGCAAGCCATGGGGAGCAAGCCATTGTCTCAGTTAGGGTTTCTATTGCTGTAAAGAGCACTATGAGCGTGGCAACTCTTATACAGAAACATTTAATTGAGACTGGATTAGAGTTCAGAGGTTTAGTCAATAATCAACATGGTGGGAAGCATGGTGGCATGCAGGTAGACATGGTACTGGAGAGGAGCTGAAAGTTCTACATCTGGATCCACAGGCAGAAGGAAGGAAGATGCACTGGGCCTGGCTTGGGCATCTGAAACCTCAAAGTGATACATTTCCTCCAACAAAGCCACACCTACTCCAACAAGACCACACCTTCTAACAGTGCCACTCCCTGGTGACCAAGCACTTGAATCTATGAGTCTATGGAGCCATTTCTATTCAAACCACCACAGTCATTAAGCAGCTGTTGTGTGACAAAACTTTTTCTGGGGAGACACAACACACACATCTGCTTACCCCAGCTAGGTATCCCATGACAGGCCAACGTATGGACACTACCAAAGTCCAATGTGGTGAACCAATCAGTTTTATTGGGGTTACATACAGGAGTATGGATGTGGCATTATTTACAGGAACAGAAATTACTCAAAGACAGCTGCATCACCAAGGTCAACTCCAGTGTGGGGGACAGCTCACAAAAGCTGGGAAACCTGGAGCACACTACACAGCCTGCGGGCAGATGAACAGGTTGGGGAGTGTCCTTTCCAAATGTCTCTGGTCTAAACCTCATCCATGCCACGTGGATACTTTCTGCTTTTTCCACGCAGCTGGTCTGGTCTCAGAGTCGTCTTTGCAGCTTTTCTACTCTGCAGTCTTCTTTGCAGCTCAGCTTCCTTTCATATGGGAGGGAATCTCTGCTTTTATTATTTATTCTGGCAGGGAGGGGCCTAGTGAATCTGGTCAGTTTTAGGGATAAACTCTGGTTATCTATTGTACAGCAAGGTGACCATAATTAATAACATATTTTATATTTCAAAACTGCTAAGAGTTGATTGTAAATATCCTCATCATAAAAAGGATCTGAAATGATGAATATATCCTGATCAGAATTTATTATTTCTTTTATTGATGATATTTATTGTCCTTTGGAGGAGATGGAATCTCAATCTTTAAATTGAAATTTTCTTAATGGTTAAGGGTGTTGAACACTTTTCCAAATAGTAGTTTGTCATTTATATTTCTTCTTTCAAGAACTATTTGTTCACTTAATTCATATTCTTATCTTGTATGAATCCAAAATATTTTTGGATTCTAAATATGAGTGAGATCATGTGGTATTTGTCTTTCTGGGCCTGGTTGTTGTTCCTAGGCATTATGGGTGGGACTATTGATTGCTTTTATCCCTTGGCAGATTATGTAGATCCTTTTGGTACTATCAGAACTGGTTCTCAGAGAGGAGGCTTCCAGTTCCATTCCGGCTCAATTCTGCCAAGTCCTCTGTTCAAAGCATGGGGTGTCTTCAGCAAGATACCTTCAATTTCTGGGACAACTGTCATATTTATAATGGGAGTAGTTGTATTATTATTATTTTTATTATTATTATTGAAGGTATCTTGGGGGAAAAGAAAATAATAAACTATATTAGGTTCATTACCAGAAATTTTGGAATTGGAGGAAGGAAGGGTACATAAAAATTTATGCATGACAAGTCTTGAAACTCACAATTGATTTTATCTTCATAAACATATATATGCATATACAAATATATGCATATTTTTAGTTCTGTCTACTGGAAGCTCCTTCTGGTACTGTGAGAGCTAGGTTTCAGGTTTCTTTACTGCTCTGTCTGTGGTTTCTAAATACTATTTACCACTAAAATGGAAGCAGAGTTACTTGAAGAATGACAGGTTCTATATCAGAAGCAGGAAATGTCCAAAACAAGCCTGCAGTGTTTGCCATGTCAAAACCCAAGAAAGCTATCAATGAAGATTTTCAATAATGTCAAAAGGAAGAAGGCACCTATCTCAAGATGACTTCCCCAATGGCAAGAGATGATACTATTTTATTACTAGTTAAAAAAGGAATGAAATAAATAAGCTTACTCTGTGGGTTCATAGAATACTTTAGGAACTTACTGATCACCTTTGGAGGGTGTTATAACATGAAAGTGGAAACACAGGACTTGTTTGAGGATAGGATTTGGAGAATGTGAGTGATCTTCTGATTAATACTATCAGGAAATTGCTACTTCACTCTCACTGATTACAAAAGAAGAAATGCACAAGCTTTTCAACTAAATGTGCTCAGTCAAAACCAGGGGCACGAACAGAACAAAACAAAACTAGCAACTTATAACAGAAAGAAAGGATCACAAAAATACCAAACAAATGCCATTATCGCATGTTGTTGGGTAAAAAGGAGAGTTAATGCAAATAAAATTTTCTCAATATGAAAAAGAATACAAAATAAGATATTTGAACGTTAAAACTATGGACATTTAATCATAAACATCCATATATAAATTAATACATACATGCATACCTGTACATACACACACATAAACCAACTAACTAACCAAACAAAGAAAATCAAAACAAAACAAATCAAAAGCAGATGACTCAGGGTGGCAGTAGGAATGATTTCTACTCTTTATTTTTGTAAAAATTTTCTTTATCATTTGTTTTCAATTATATGTCTGTGTCTGTGAGTGGGTACATGCCTGTGAGTGCAGGTACCAAAAGAGGCTGTGCCATCCAGGCTAGTCTCCAAACTCATTGCCCACTTGCCTAAGCCTCTCATTTTGTACTGGCATTACAGACATGTGTCATCTGCCCAGCTGTTAAATTGCTCTTTCAGTGTTTCTGGCAAAGTTAGAGAAAATTTAGAGAATCTTATTTCATGTTGAAACTCAAGGTTAATAACAGCAGTGAAAATGAACTTGCAGACTAGCAAACACTATTGTTATGATTGTATGTTTGCAGCTTCAGTGGCTCACCCAAGTGACTGCTTAAACCTGAGTTGGACAAGGACAGCAATAATAGACATTTCAGAGTGCATGGGAGAAAACTATGAAGCCTCAACCCTAAACAAATAACTACAGGCAACTAAGAAATGCCAAGGGTGAGAAACAGTTTTCACCAGGGAAAAGCACATCAATTGGTGTGTTATTCAATATCAAAATGGTCAGCCCTAAAAACATATGTACAAATAACATTATATAGATTGAGCAAGTTATATTCCTATATATGTATATGTACATACATACATACATATATGTATGTAACTACAGTCAATGAGATAAGAGGCCATGAAGAAGCTTTGAAAGAGAGTAAGGAGGGGCATATGGGTAGTTTTGGTGGGAAAAAAAGGGAAGTGGGAAATGATGTAATTATAATCTCAACAGTGAAAGAAAAAAGAAAAGAAAAATTTAGTTAAGGCCACCATGCCTCAGTTTATATAGGTAATGATCTGTAAAACAGGAGATATGAATAAATAACTCTAAGACTTTTTTGTAACATCTACTCAATATTAGTAAGTATTATGTCCAACATGAAAAGAAATGCTAGAGGAATAGGATAAAAACTTGGTGACCTTGTTTAAGCAAATGGTTCTCATATAGAAAGCCTAATTAGCTTCTGCAAATTACCTTGTGTTCTACAAAAGTACAGCATCACTAAACTCTTTAGTTCTGGTGGTCGTTTTCAACTTCATGGAGAGTTCTTCCATATGATGATAGAATCTAAATAAAGTACACCATATAGCTGAAAAAAGGGGGCCTAAGGATTAATTTATGGGTGTCACACACACACACACACACACACACACACACACACACACACTTTATCTTTCATAATAATCTACTTACATTGACCAATTTAAGGGACTTATTTTTAATCAATTTTTACTTTATAATTGAATGTAGTTGCCCAATCTTCCTCTGGAGGCCAAAAATCTTGATGGCATGAAGAGTAGAAGCCACCAAGGTGGAGGGAAAATGCTAAGATTTAAAGATTTTATTTTATTTTTTGGTAGGAAATTTAGCAAATGCAGATTAAAAATCAAATAATAATTATTAATTTCAGTATCTTGAAAATTGTTGTTAGCATTTCACTGTGCTTTCCCGTCTCATTGATTTAACAAAAATAAGATAAACCTGGGCATAGTGGTGCATGCCAGTAATCTCAGTACCAAGAGGTAGAGACAGGAACATTGTAAAATCCCAGTCTGTGCTACCTAGCAAGATCCTATCCTTGAAAATAGGATGATGTGTCTTAGTTAATGTTTTATTGTTCTGAAGAGACATCATGACCAGTGACTCTTATTTAAAAAAAACATTTAATTGAGGGCTTGATTACAGTTTCAGAGGCTTAGTCTGTTGTCATCATGGTGAGGAACATAGAGGCATTCAAGAAGACGTGGTGCCGGAGAAGGAGCTGAGAACTACATCCTGATCTGCAAGCAGAGAGAAAAAGATCCTGGGCCTGACATGGGTTTTTTGTTTCTTTGTTTGTTTTTTGTTATTTTTCAAGACAGGATTTATCTGTGTAGCTCTGGCTGTCCTGGAACTCACACTGTAGACCAGGCTGACCTTGAACTCACAGAGATCCACCTTCCTCTGTCTCCCTGAGTGCTGGGATTAAAGGTGTATGCCTCCATTGCTGCAGCCACTGCTGCCGCAGCTGCCTCGGCCACCGCCACCACCACTACCACCACCAACACCACCACTACCACCACCACCACTACCACCACCACCACCACCATCGCCGGGCCGACTTGGGCTTTGGAAACCTCAAAACCCATTCCTAGTGACATACTTCCTCCAACAAGGCCACACCTCCTAATCCTTCTAATCCTATCAAAGAGTTCCACTCCTTGTTGACTAAGCATTCAAATGTATGAGCCTATGGGGGCCATTCTTATATAAGCCATCATGTAGTGTTTATTATATTCCATAATATGTTTGCATCAATGTGGTGATATTGTGTCCCCCAATATATTGTATACCCTAATAAACTTATCTGGGGTCAGAGAAAAGAACAGCCACTAGATATAGAGGCCAGAAAATGGTGGCACACACACTTTTAATCCTAGCATTCCAGAGGCAGAGATCCATCTGGATCTCTGTGAGTTCAAAGCCACACTGGAAACAGCCAGGCATGGTGACACACACATTTAATCCCAGGAAGTGTTGGCAGGAAGCAGAAGGTATATAAGGCATGAGCACCACGAACTAGAGCTTTTTTAAGCTTTTAGGCTTTTGAGCAGCACAGTTCAGCTGAGATCCATTTGGATAAGGACACAGAAGCTTCCAATCTGAGGAAACAGGATCAGCTGAGAAGTTGACGAGGTGAGGTGGCTGTGGCTTGTTCTGTCTCTCTGTTCTTCCAGTGTTCACCCCAATACCTGGCTCCAGGTTTGTTTTTATTAATAAGACCTCCTAACAATTCGTGCTACACACCAACTATATGAGGTCGTAAACCTATGTGTCATCTCAGGTTTCCTGACTGCTGAATCTTTTGACTCATTGGGCCATGTCTTCACATTTAGACTCAGAAGGAACAGCAAGCACACTAAGGAGTGACTTCTCTGCCTTCTCTAGGGCCTGGTTGATTTACTAGGATATTAGGTAGAGAATTTTTGCCAGTGTTATATAGGAGCTAGTCAGATATATTTTCCCTCCTTTTCATATCCTCTGGAGCACTCTGACATATGAGACTTTCCAGTAAAGTTTCTGAAGAAAATCTCTGTGTTGAATGGATACATCTGCTGAGAAGCTTGTGGTGTTTTGTTACAGCTTCTTGCAAAGCAGTAATCATGGCAACCAATGTATAACATTTTATGCTTTGCATCTTTCCTTACCTTGTTTCTCTTCTTTGCCTCACCATCAGGTTCCTGAATTTTTGCAAATCAAATATATTTAGCATATTCATGTTTGCCTCAGGTTCTGCTATGGAGATAATCTTGGATAAATTGGAGATCCTTTATATATTATACACATTTTCTTCTACTATTAAATGCTGCTTAGTATTTCATAAATTGCTTTTTGAATAACATTAGTGACTTGATAAAATATATATGTTATATATAGGTATAGAGTTTTGTGAATCAAATTTTTTATCATGTATATATACATACACATACGAAATGAAATATTTGAAGCAGACTACTTATTAATAAATGTTTATTTAGCTTATAGTTTTGAAGGTTCAAGGGCATGGTATGGCCATTGACTTAATTCTGGTGAGGCCTTCCTGGTGGATGTGGAGTATGCATGGGAGGAAGAGATCACATAGTAAGGCCACAAGCATCTCTGCTTGCTAGATGGGCCATACTTAAACTTTTATAGCGTCCCTCTCTGTTATTATACTGAGTCACTGTCTCAGTTACTATTCTATTTATTTGCTAAGATACTATGTCCAAGGCTTGTAGAAGAAAGAGTTTATTGGGGCTACAGTTTCAGAGGGTGAGACCATCATGATGGGGAGCAAGGAAGCAGTCAGGCATGGTGCTGAAGTAGCTGACAGCTTATATGTTGAGACAACAACCACGAGGCAGAGAGAGAGAGAGAGAGAGAGAGAGAGAGAGAGAGAGAGAGAGAGAGAGAGAGAGAGAGAGAGAAAGAAGAGAAGAGAAGAGAAGAGAAGAGAAGAGAAGAGAAGAGAAGAGAAGAGAAGAGAAGAGAAGAGAAGAGAAGGGAAGAGAAGGGAAGGGGAGGAGAGGGCTAACTGGGAATGGCATGGGCTTTTGAAACCTCAAAGTCCACCCCTAATGACACACTTCTTCCAACAAGTACACACTTCCTAATACTTTCCAAACAGTTCTACCAACTGAGGACCAAGTATTTAAACATATGAGACTACAGGGGCCATTCTCATCCAAACCACCAGTCATGTAAAACCTACCTGAATCCCTTTCAAGGCATTCCTTTAATAACATAAGGCTATTAGACCCCACATCTTAAAAATTTTTGACAATATCATATATGTGTATACTGAATTTTAGTTATTTTTTGATACCCTCAATTACCCTTTCTTATCCATTTCCCTCTTCCTGAAACCTCTCTTTCCAACAAAATTCTTCTTACTTTTCTGGTTTATTTTTTGTCACTCACTGAATTTGATTATGTTTGCTTGCATGAACATAGGTGGGAGGTTATTTACTAGACCATAGGCAACTTATCAGTGGCTATACTACTGAAGATACCCTTTCTCCAGCAACCACTAATTACCAATGGCTCCCCAAGGATGAGTGGGGCTCATGGGCTCCTCCCTCATCCATGATGGAATGTTTAAGGACCCAATCTTGTCCAGGTCTTGTGTGAGTAACCACAGTTGTTGTGAGTTAATGACAGTGATAGGCTGTCATGTCCAGAAAACTGTTCTGCAGCACTCCTCCCCATCTCTGGCTCATTCCTTCTTTCCTCCCCATCTTCATAACTGTTTGCTGAGCCTCAGAGGGGGTAATAGAGTTGTCCCATGTATGGCTGAGTGTTCAGTGTTCTCATCTCTTTAGCCTGTTTCCCGCACTACCTGTTGTCCACTGCAAAAAGAAGCCTCTCTGATGAGGCTGAGAGCCCCTCTAATCTATGGGTAAAGCATAAGTATTGTGGGAATCTTTCTTGAATAAGCACTCCAACACCAATGAGAGTAGATGAGAGAGATGTCACTGGTGGAGCAAAGCCAGGGTAGCCCCTGAAAGGTTTCAGTGCCAGGCCTAGTTTGTATTCATTTTATACTCTCAAACCACAAGGTAGGCTAGGCAAGCAAGGTAGTTTTGAAGCCTACATAGCTGTCTTGGCTAGTTTTATGACAACATGACACAAGCTAAAATCATCTGAGAGGAGGGAGCCTCAGTTAAGCAAATACATCCAAAAGATCCAGCTGTAGGCAGGCCTGTAGGGAATTTTCTTAATTAGTGATTGATGGGGGGGAGGGCCCATCCCATGGTGGGTGGTGCATTCCCTGGGCTGGTGGTCCTGGGGTCTATAATAAAGCAGGCTGAACAGGCCATGAGGAGCAACCCAGTAAGCAGCACCCCTCCTTGGTCTCCGTGTCAGTTCCTGCCTCCAGGTTCCTGCCCTGTTTGAGTTCCTGTCCTGACTTCCTTCAGTGATGAACTATGATAAGAAAATGAAAGCCTTTTCCCCCAACTTGCTTTTTGGTTATGGTGTCTCATCACAGCAATAGAAACCCTAATTAAAACAATGATGTAGTTTAGAATTTAAATGGGCATGACATTTCTACTATAATTAGCTTAGAATGATTTAGACTAGTTGGAAAATTGGAATAATATTCACTTGTGAATACTTTGTTACTCAAAATGTTCCCACCAAGTTACGGGCATTCTATTCATTGAATATTCTCTCTCTCTCTCTCTCTCTCTCTCTCTCTCTCTCTCTGTGAATCACACTCACAATTTAGTTCTCAGTCACTCTGCTTCAGTATCCTATGTGCTGGGATGGCAAGTGTGCACCACTATACCTAGTTTATAATTAGTAATTTCTTATCTTCATTATTGGATTTATGTAGCTGTAAGTTTTTTCAGGTCCTGCGGGACTGTGGGGCCAGGCGAGACCTGAAAAAAACTTACAACTTCAGGTTTATGGATTATTTTTGAACTATAGATGAGACAATGGAATGCATAATATTTAATAAGTTGTTCCTGAAGAAATAACATTTACTTGCATAAATTTCTTAGAGTAGAAAATGGGTATTTCAATACATATGTTAAAAAACTCATCTTTTCATTAATTGTTGCTAATGCTGTTTGTACTTGGTTTATAAAAGTTCATTATTTCCTTAGGATGAAAATGGTAATCATTTTGGGGCTAACATTTTAATATATCCATTTACTTGATTTCTTCTTAATTATTGTTATCTTCCTTATATGTTTTCTAGGTAATATTTCTCAATTTTGGGAACATTTATTGTGTCCTAGTTATGTATTTAAGTCCTCAGCCATTTTCAACAGAATGGCCCAAATTAAGTGGGAAATATTTGAGCATAACCCAGAGGAGTACTAAAAATCTCACCACTCATATAAGCCACAACCTTAAAAAAACAAAAGAAAAAATGCATTGTTCTGAATGGGTTATCATTCTTAAGTAGTAGCTCTCTTACTGATGGGGTGTTTTATATATCAACGTGTTGTTATGCATCTTTGAGAAAGCAGTTTATAGTATGAACACAATGACTTTGGGCCTGAAGTGTATTATATTCTAGCCAATAGAATGTGAGTAGGTGTGATGTATGTGACTTTTAAGGATCACAGATTTTCACTAGTTTTCTGCCATTAAAATGACTTGTTTCAAGTAGAACTTCTTCCTTAATCTATATCCCACACTGAAAACACATCTGGGATTGCAACAGTAGACCAGAAATTGCCAAGTGGTTTGGGCAAGAAATAAATATTGTTGAGATCCTCTGAGGATTTTTTTGAGATTGTTTATTTCAAAGTTTATATAATAATTTATGTAATAATTATATGACAATATGATTTATAGTTAATATAATTAAAGCCAACTGATACATTTATTTTCTCAAGGGACTGTATTAGTTGCTTGTCACATTGTTGAGACAAAATACATGATGAAGCTTCTTAAGGAAGGAAAGTTTATTTTGGCTTATAATTCAAGTGAATGTAGCCCATTATGATAGGGAAGACTTGGCACCATCTGCAACCAGGAAGCAGGGAGAGATGAATGCTGGTACTCAGCTTCCTTTCTCCCTTTTATTCACTCTAGAGCACAGCCTGTATGTTGGCTACAGTTAAGTGGATCTTTTTACTTCTAATTAACCTAATCCAGACAATTCCTTCTAGACATGTACAGAGGTTTCTTTCTGTGTGATTCTAAATCCCATTAAGTTGACAATCAAAATGAACCATCCCAGGAATCTTGGAATACTGTAGGCTAGGAAGTAGAAATAGTTTTTAAAGCAAAAATTGAGGGCTACTAAGTAAATAATACATTTATTAAAGAAAATACAGAAGTATACACCCAAGGATGGGTGAGTACGCTTTTTTCTTTCTTCTTCTTTTTTTTTAATCAGGGGGAATCACATCACTGGGATTTTAGACAGCTCATTTTATGGGGACCAACTTTGATAGAGGATAGGATTATTTACTAGTTAAGGTGGGGATTTCTGGGAATAGGACAAGATTTTCTGGGAATAGAATTTGTTTCCCTTTTCTGTCCATTGTGGAGTTTCCTGGCCTTTGTCATGAAGTTGGAGACATGATGGCAGCTGACAATTTTGCAAGGCTAATGATATGGAGATGCCATTATATTGAAGCAAAGGTCAGTTAGCAATTATCTCAGTGGGCTGTGTTGGTTGTAGCCATTTTGGGGGTGGTCATGTGTCTGTACTCTTTGATCAATCAAATGATGTCCTGCTGTGATACAGCTCTGTAATTGTATCAGCCTCCAGCCACTGTGCACTTTACTTCTTTACCATGCCCTTTTTGCCTACTTCATTTCCCCATTTAGAGATGTCCATTTCTTAATCGTAAGGCATTGAAGTGTCAAGTATCCATTTTCCATAGCCTAGGGAAGGAGAAAGCAGCATATTTTGTTACATGGATTCAGAACTACAACAAGCCTGTAAGGAATTCACAAAAAGAAATGAATTTTACATTATAACCTAGGACATGCAAACATATGTGGTCAGGTATGAATATAGACATAATATATATGAAAGATATACTTATTATACAGTAATCCCCCTTTACCTGAGGTTTTTCTTTCTGTTTTAATTTTCTAAAGCTAACAATTTCTGAAAATATGTATTTATATATTTGTTGTGTGTGTTCATGTGTGTGCATGTGTGTGTATGTGTACGTACTTGTGTATATGTGAAGGTCTGAGAACAACTTGTGGGAATTAGTTTTCTTTTGCCATGTGGGTTCTGGATTTGAATGTAAGTTCTCAGCTTGGTATCATGTGGTGTTGCCCAATAAGCTATTCAGCTGGCCAAAGTTTTGGAAATGTTAAATGAGAAATTTCAGAAATAAATTCATCCCACTCTAATTATGAATCATTCTTTTGTCCAGTGTAGCCATCCTCTTTATGCTAAGCACCTCTTAGTCACTTAGTAGCCCTCTCTCTTACTATTTAGGTAATACAGTGCTAGTGTTCAAATGAAGTAGTCTAATACTACACCACGCTGCTTACATTATTCACCTTACTTCACCCTGTAGGCATCATCACATTTCGTCAGCATAGGAAGGGTAATGGTAACTACAAATAAATACAGATAAAGGTAAGTTCAGATATTTAGAGTGAAATCACATTTACAAAGTCACATTGCAATACATTTTTACAAGTGTTTGTTTTTTGCTAATTGTGCCTAATGCAGAAAATTAATTTCACCATAAGCATGTATAGAAAAATGATGTTATATAGAGTTTGGCACGATCCCTAGTTTCACAAATCCACTAAGGAGGTTTTGGCTGGAACATGTCCACTATGAATAAGCGGAACATCTATATATGTAAATAACTTGATATAAAATTCTTCATTGTAAAATGAAGAGGCTGAGAAAAATTACCTATTTATAGTTATATTATCAATATGCAGAACTTGTTAGAATTTAGATGCCTTTGTGTCAAGTGAATCTGGTAACCACTACATTTAGGAAACTGGATGAATTTGTAATGTTCATATACTCAAAACATTTTCATTTGTTTGTAAAAGAAGAATGAAGCTCATTTAGATATGAGATAAAAAGACTTAGAGCTCATCATTAATTTGCATATGACAACTGATTCATGAACATTGTAATTAGCAGCTGACAAAATCAAGATAGAAAATAGATGTGTAACAATACCCTTAAAGAATTTCAGTGGTTG